>NC_050582.1:4683585-4870831 GCF_011100635.1 Trichosurus vulpecula | reverse complement strand
CTTGCATTGGTCCCTAGGTTAGAGAAGCCCAAGACTGAAGAAACTCTAGGCAGAATGGCTCCCCTCACCCCTAATCTTACAGAAAGCAGCAGATGTTGATTCAACTCAGCCAGAGGATCAGAGAATTGAAGGGACTGGTAAGGAGACCAGAATCAATGACTGCACTGGACCTGAATGAACGGGAGTGGAATCCAGCAAGAATCAATAGTGTTCACCCTTCTCCACCCAGAAGCTACTGCAAAGTAAATTCTCCAATGTGGGAAGAGACTGAGGAAGACTGCAGTACATGTGGAATGGAATTAAGAAAATAAGCAACAGAAAAATATGAGGAAAATGTTTCTAAGCACTAGAGATTTCCAGAGGAAAAGATCTGTTTAAAAACTGAAAGCACAAGCAGATAAATCAATAGAGAAGACGTTAAAATTGGGAGAGAAGGTGAATACTAAGACATCTAAGGGATCACAGGTCTCCCAGAAGAACATGACAAGTAAAAAAATAATTGAATACCATAATGCAAAAAATAGAGAAAACTGCCCAGAATTTCTTGAATACAGAAAACAGAGCACCAATTGAAAGAATGCAGTCTTAAGAAAAAAAAATCTGTGCTTCAAACCTCAAGATATCTAGTTGTTAAATTTAACAGTTCCAATGACAAGCAACAAAGTCTTCTGGAAACCAAGAGGAAAAACCTGTAAACATAAAAGGAAGGAAATTCAAGTAACAACCGACAATTCTGCACCCACCAGAAAATGTAGACAAGGATGGAATAATATATTCTGAAAAACAAAGCTGAAGATGCAACCCAAAATGACACACCATGCAAACCTGAATATGACCATCAATGAAAAAATGTGCATATTCGATACAAGAGGCATTTGAAGCACTTGTGGCTGGGGGCATGGTGTGTGTGGGGGGGGGAGGGGAGATGTGAGCAGATTACTTGACTTGCAGATATTACAAACAATGGAAACAAAAATGTAAATAAATATTACTACCAAAGAAAGGACAAGGAATGAAATAAATAACCCCATTTTATTAATTAATTATTTGTTAATTCTATTAAAAGAAACAAAAAAGAAAGACATCTGTTGGATTAAAATAATAATCACGCAACACATGCATTTGGGGTTAGGGTTAGGGCCACTAAGAAATTGTTTTTTAAAGATGAAAATGGAATTTAAAGAAATAAGAGATATAGCAGTGGAAAAGTAGACCTGAAATACCGTGTACTAAACCCTTCAGCCTCAATCCTCCCACGGGCAAATCAATGTATTTTGGGGGACTAAATCACAGAATTGGAGGTTGCTTAAAAGGAGGAAGGAGAGGTGGAGGCTAGAGCAGGATGTGTGACTAATTAACTCCATGGATGAACAACGAATGGAAGCTAGCTCCCATGATCTCTCAACAAGAAGAGAGGCTACAGGAGAATGGGAGAGATAGCAAAGAGAGGTCCTGAAACAGGGAGCAAAATGGGCTCTCAATCCAATGGTGGATGAGTCCTGCTAAAGCCCTTCCTCGCAGGGAGAGGCACATTCTTTAATGGAAGATGGGAACCTTCCAATGGGGCTAATCTCCAGGGAGTTAGCACACAGGAAACTGGAGCTTTTGGGGGCAACCTGCATCTAGAATACTGAGAAGAGGTGTCATAGTAAATAGCAAAGAAAATGATCACTAGGAAGTTAGGGGGTAGAAATAAATCCCACAACAGAGCAAAGGGACATTTCTACTGTGGGGCAAAATTTCTATTCTCTTTTTCCTGTAGGCACAGCAGAAATAAAAGGGAGGTGGTAGGGAGCACAAGCTACAAAGACAGTAATGGAACTATTGGCTAGACAAAAACACTCAGTTTTGTTATGTTTGAAGCTTTAATACTATGAGGTACACAGAGAGGCTAAAGGAGGAATAAATAAGTGTACAGAATCAAAGGCAAAGAAAATCATGAAAAGAATGAGATAAAGAAATCTTTCTCAGAACAAAAGGTGCAAAAGAAAAAAAAAACAACTGTAATAAAAGAAGTTTGATGGGGAAGAAAATGGGGAGAATTTTCAGTTAACCACTTAACTAAAAAGGAGAAAAGATGGGGAAGAAAGAGAAGAAGAATTCCATAACTAAATAAAAACAAGAAAAAGAAATCAATAAGTTAAACAAAATTCCAAAATTGTGGAAAGAGTTGACAAGTTGGAGGGGGCTGTTTGATGGTGGGAAGAGGCTTGTCTTAAACTAGATTAAGCAAAAGTAACTGTAGGAACAAAGCAGTGACTTAAAAGAGGAAGGAGAATTAAAGAAAAATTCTAATTTAGAAAAACATTATACACACAAATAGAGAAAAATATAAACCTAATTCTGATAACATTAAATGTGAATGGATTAAACAATCCAAGACATTGAAACAAAGTGACAGATTGGATAAGAACAAAACCTCACAATCTGTTTCTTACAAGAAACACATCTAAAAAGCAAAGACATACATAGAATAAAAATGAGTAGCTAGAACAAAATGTATTATGCATTAGGCAAATCCAAAAAAGTAGGAGTGGCAATCATAGTATCAGATAAAGTAAAACCAAAAATTCACAATATAAATGGAGAAAAATAAGAGAATTGCATTATTATTAAAGGAAACATAGCCAATAAACTGATATTAATATACACTTATATATGCCAAATTTCATAGCACATTAATTCATAATGGAAAAGTTAACTGAATTACAAGGAGACATAGAAAGTAACACAGTAATTGTAAGATATTGTTATGTTCCTCTCTCAGACTTGTGGTGCCTTCTGAATGGGGCATATAAAGAACATACATATTTCTCAGAACCTTATAGTAGTTTTGTTTCTTCTCAGCCTCCTTTGCTAGATTTTTTCCAGGTCATGCCTGCTTGCCATTGGCCCATGAATTTCTTTCCTTGGTCCTTTTCTCTTCTCCCTCTATACTATTTCACTTGATGATCTTGTCAGCTTCTATTGATTCAATTATCACTTCTATTCTAAGAATTCTCAAATCTATGTATCCTGCGCTAACCTCTCTGCTGACCCCCAACTTCCCATCTCCAAGTGCCTATTAGACATCTTGAACTGAATGTCCTGTTGACATCTTAAACTCAAGATTTCCAAAACTAAACTTATTCCTCCCCTCCTCAACCCTTCTCTCTTCTTAACTTCCTTGTTACATCTTTGCCAATCATGTGAATTAGAATTTCAGAGATGTTTTCATTTGCATTTTTCTTATTATTAGTGATTTGGAGTATTTTTTTTTCATTTGGTCGTTGCTAAGTTGGATTTCTTCCTTTGCAAAATATTTCATGAACTACGTTCATATCCTTCAATGATTTATTAATTAAATGGCTCCTATTATTAACTCCTTATATATCATAGTGGGAAAATTTTCCCTAGTAATTGCTTTCTCTTTAATTTTAGCTGCATTGGTTTTGTTTGTGCAAGACCTTTTTAATTTCATGTAATTAAAATTATCCTTTTTTTTCTTAAACTATGCTCTCTATCCTTTGTTTAGTTATAGGTGCTTCCCCTATCCATAGATCTGAAAGGAACTTTCTTCCTTCCTCTTATGATTTCCGGATAATGTGAACTTTTATATTTGAATCACATACCCATTTGGAGCATCTCTTGGTACATGGTATAAGGTACTGGTCTAAATAAACCTAATTTATGCCAAACTACTGTCTAGTTTTCCTATTCATTTTTGTTTAGATGGTACCTAAGTTTACCAAACACAAGGCTTCTAGGTATATTTACTTCAGTATATTGTAAACCTAATCTGATCAACTTCTACATTTTTAAAGCAGTATCAAATAATCTTGATGATCATTGATTTATAGTGTAGTTTAAGATCTGGTATTATCAATCTGATAGTGATAATATCCATTATTTCTACTTTTATCAATCACTTTCCTTGAGAGTCTTGGCTCTTTGTTTTTCCAGATAAACTGGTATTATATTTTCAAACCCTATAAAATAATATTTTGGTAATTTGGTAAGGTGCTGAATAAGTAAATTAATTTAGATATGTTGATATCTCTATCTTATGCTCACAGCCTATTTATGAGTAATGAGCATTTCTTCAATTATTTAGGTTTATTCTCACCCCTCAATATAGCTCCTGTGTGTGTGTGTGTGTGTGTGTGTGTGTGTGTGTGTGTGTGTCTAGGTAGATAAACTCTCAAGTACTTTATATATTCTTTAAATATTTTAAGGGACCGCTAGGTGGTGCAGTAGATAAGATTGTTGGGACTGGAGTCAGGAAGACTTATCTTCCTGAGTTCAAATCTGACTTCAGACACTTATTAGCTGCGTAACCCTGGGCAAATCACTTAACATTATTTGCATCAGTTCCTGTGCAAAATAAACTGGAGAAGGAAATGGAAAACCTAGTACAGTAGCTTCACAAAGAAATGGGGCCATGAAGAGTTGGACATGACTGAAAAATAACTGAACAAAATACTTTAAATGGAATACCTTCTGCTGGGCTTTGTTGGTATTTTACAGAAAGGCTGGTGGTTTATGTGAATTAATTTTATATGTTACAACTTTGATGAAGCTCAGCTTTCAACTGTTTCATCTAATTTTAGTTTGCTCTCTAAGTAAACCATCTTATCATCTGCAAAATGTATTAATTTTCTTTCCTCTTTGTCCATGGTCATTCCTACAATTAATTTTTCTTGCCTTATTATTAGAGTTAGCATTTTTAGTATGATTTAAAAAACAACAAGTGATAATGGACATCCTTATTTTATCCTTAAACTTATTGGAGAGGTCTCTAATCTATCTTTCTTACATGTAATGCTGGCCCTTAGTTTTAAAGAAATACTAGTGAACATATTACAGAAAGGACAGTTTGTCCCTATTTTTTCTAGTTAGGTGTTTTCTCACATAAAAGAACATTGTATTTTGTCAAAAAGTGTTGGCATCTATTGGTAATAATCATAGGATTTTTGTTCTTTTTATTAATATGGCATATTATGTTTATAGTTTTCCCAATATTGAACCAATTTGACTTTTTGGTATGTTGCTATAGCCTCCTTGAAAATATTTTATTCAAAATGTTTACATACATTTTCATTGGGAATAATTTCCTTTCTTGGTCTTGACTCTTCCCTGGCTTAGGCAGAAAGACTATATTTGCATCAGAGAAAGAGCTTAGTATGTTTTTCCTATTTTTGAAAATTGTTTATGTAATATTGGAATTAACTGTTCAAATATCTTAAAGAATTGTCCTGTAAACTCATCTAACTCTGTTTTATTCTTTGGGAATTAATTTATGGTTTATTCAATTTCTTTTTTCTGACATCAGAGTATTTAATCTCTCTATTCTATTTATCTGGCTATTTCATATCTTTATAATTATTTATCATTTCATTTATTAGTAAATAATTGGGGAAAATAGTCTTTAGTAATTTACTTTATTTCTCTTTCACTTGTGAATTCTCCTTTGTTATTTTTTATATCAGCAATTTGGGTTTCCTCTTTATGTTAAAAAATGAAATTAGATAGTTTTTTTCTATTTTATTGGTTTAAAAAAGACTTCTAATTTTATTGAGCAATTAAATGTGGGTTCTTTGGCTTTCAACTTTGTTAATTTCTTCTTTGATCTTTAGAATTTCTTCTTTGGTATTTAATCATTTTAAAATTATTGGGTACATGCCCAATTCATTTTTTCTCTCTTTTTTAATGAAAGTGTTAGAGATATAACTTTCTCACTAATGACAGCTTTGACTCATATCACAAAATTTGGTATGTGGTCTCATTGATGTAATTTTCTTTGATGAAATTTTCTATTGATTATATGATTTGGTGGTTGTTTTTGACCCATCAATTCCTTAAGATTAAGTTATGTCTCTTGTGAAGAAAAGCAAGGAAGACAAGTGCCACTGGATTTTAGAGTATGTGGGAGGGGGTCAGACATAAGAAGACATTAAAGTAGGAAACAGCCAGGTTATAACCATCTTTGAATGTCAAATAAAGGATTTTACAGTTGATTCTGGAGGTAATACCAGAATTTATTGAATTTGGTGGGGGGTGAGTGACATGGTCAGATCTGTGTTTTAAGATCACTTTGACAGCTGAGTGCAGGTTGGACTGGAGTGAGGAGTCACTTGAGGCAGGGGGACCAACTATCAGACTATTGTAATAGTCTAGGAGTGAGGTGATGATGACCTATACCAACAAGTGGTGGTGGCAGTGTCAGAAGAGAGAAGGATCCAAATGAGTACGTGACTCAAAAATGCCAAGAAACCCTAATGTAAGTGGTTACAAAAATTCAATACAGCAAAAATTCAACTCGGATCAAATAAACAGAAATTTTGCTTGCCATTAATATAGAGATAAGGCTGTTATGTCAATGGAGGTGGCTGAGACTTTGTTGTCTTGATGAGCAGTGGGGCTGGATAAAATCCCCAATCTAGTGGTACATGGATCACTAGCAAGGCACTTTACCAGCTTCCCCTTAGATGTAGGCAGGATCCTACCTTTCTTCACAGACAATACCACATATCTATTACCTGATGATAAGAACATTAGTGGCTTCTCAAAATACAGACCAATTATGTGTTTATATACTTTATGGGAAGCATTCACAGCTTTATCATGAGAAAATATCTGTACGCCCTTACAAGAAGATAAGAAATTGGCTTAGGACCAAAAAAAGACATAGTAAAAACTTCCAGGGGTATAAAAGGCAGTTTCTTTTCACTTCAGCATTTTGAATAAGTCACCCTCAAATCGCTGTGAAACATACATCCTGACTTTGTTGAGTTAATTAGGCCGTTGATTCAGTTATGCACTAATAGCTTATGCATGAATAAAAGTCAGGGTCAACTGCATGAAGCCAATTACCCCACCTCCCTCAGGTGAGAACACTACTACTACATCAATTGATCACTGGTTAGACTACATGAGAAGTCTTTGATCGATTAGGAAGCAGTAAAAATCGTCGGATGAAGTGGATTGTTTTTGCATAGGAGGTTTACGGCGATTGGCCAAAGAGATTCACTCACACCCTGTGTGTCTTCTAGAAAACATCTAGTTAGTTTGGACCCCAGCATTCTAGTGCCCTGCCGGCATGAAGGAGGAAGTGGTGATCATCAAGCACTTGGGGATGGGAGAGAGAAGATCCCATTTCCTTCCTCTTCCTTTCCTTCATCCCACTCACATCACAGGATGACCTTGTGAACTTTGAAAAGGTAAGCAGATGTGGAGTGGTCATCGGTTTGCTAGTAGCATCCCATGGCAGAGCAGCCATGGCAGTGTTCCATCAGGAGCCAAGAAGGAAGTAGACACTCTAAGGAAAGGTCTCTACAAAAAATGCAGCAGAAATCTCTAGAATGCCTTAGCACATAGAAGGCACTTAATAGGTGTTTATTAATTGATAGATGCATAAGGGGAAATTCAAGAGGACTTCACATAGAGAGGAGACTGCTTCCAATCATCACATACTCTGAGGGCCACCCCCCCCTCAGACACATAAGCTCTCTGAGCTCAATCCTGCTTTATCTCATACATATGGGTGAGTGTGCCCCAGATCTGGAGGAGGGGTGATGTTTTGTACCAACTTTTTTGATATCATCTTAGAAAGTACCCATTTTTCTAAAAGCTAATTAAGACTGGCTGTCTAATTGATATGAAGTGACAATCAGTGGCAAAGAACACTAGAAAAATCAGCTCCAGCATCTGCTAGAACCTGAAGGGGAACAGTAGCCATCCATATTCTGGGGAAACAATGGGGAGTATGAGCCCAGAGCTGCACATCAAACAGACTCAGTGATGGCAAGAATGTCAAACATGCTCCCCCCAAATTATTTGAAGAATTAGTATAAAGTGTGGCATCTTCCTACGAGGCAGTTTAAGCCCCTTATGGTTCTGCATACCTTTCAATCTATTCTATGTCTCCTGAACAGAACTTTGTATGACTTCTGAATTAGATGAAGTGTAAAAAGTGTAAAGCCAAGCATCTTCTTAATCACTTGGCACATATGGATGACATCAAGCAATAGCACTCCACTCAAAACGCACAGCTAATAGCTAGCCCAGGGGCAGGGAACCCGCAGTCTTGAGGCCACACGTGACCCTCTAGGTCTTCAAGTGCAACCCTTTAACAAAATCCAAACTTCCCAGAACAAATCCCCTGAATAAAAGGATTTGTTCTGTAGAACTTGGACTCAGTCAAAAGGCTGCACCCAAGGACCTAGAGGGCCACATGTAGCCTCAAGGCCACAGGTTCCCCACCCCTGGGCTAGCTCCTTCATCTCATGGAATCTATTCCCAATGATATCAAAATATTGTTTGGACTTGATATATATCTAATTCTTATTATATGAAAATGATGGATAGACATTGAGGACTTCGAGCTTGAATCTAGAGATCACATGACAGCAATGGATGAAGATGATTGATACCCATGAAGATCCTGATCTCCTCCAGGCAAGATTTACTGAGCGTATCAATTTACAGGAGAAGACTGTGACTGAACATGTTAAGACACTTACTGGCACTTAGGCATCAAAGCTGAATAGGAAGAACATGTTCAAAGTAATTAACACCTCGGAATTCCAGTCAATGTACACTTTTGAAATTATGTGCTGAACTAGGACAGATTTGGAAGGTACCTTGACGAAATCCCATAGAATATTTCTAAAAGAAAATAGTACTGGTGTCTTTTGCTTTTCTATCACCAAAGTTTCTCCAACTCTGACTTCCACAGATTGATCCCATGTAACAAAGGATATTTTCTAAAGGAAAAGAGAGAAAGTCAGTCAAAGTGATCAATCCATTCTCACATGAATCTCTGGTTGTCAGGTTTGATGAGTCTTGGAAGGCTCTCCATCATATTTGGTACAGATGCCCCATGAACCCAGCAAGCTTCTAGGATGCCAAATATCCAGCTTGGTATAGTCCAGTGAGGAATCTCCAATGGTCACTCATAATCTCTTCTTTTGCTGACCATCATGCACTGCACTCTCCCTCTTTTGATGTTTCCTTTGGCCCCACATCATTTTTCCATGGAGCACACCAAACTATATCTTTCCAGAGAGAATCTAGCTTCTTTGCACTTAGAACAAACTTGTCTGTTCCTTGGTACTGGCAGAACCATGGAGAGAGCACATCCTCTATAGGTCATTGAAAAATTCTCTTTGCAATCCATGTTTGCTGGGTGTGAGATCCTTGGTCTTCTGTCATGCTTCTCAATAGCTCTCATGGTTAACTCTGGGTGGGGGTGGAGCTGCTGGGATGAAGTTCCTGGTGACTGCACCTGTTTATTGCATTGGGGGCTCAGTTGGCAGGTGGGGAGCTCATTACCCAATGTATATGGGTTATCCACTTTTTACATGCTATGATGCTAGATATAATTCTCTCCCATTGCCAATTAGCAAATTCTGGCAAACAGAAGTTGCCTCATAGCTATCTTTTCTAAAAGGGTCTCAAGCAGAAATACAATTACCAATGAGGCTTTATTTAATTGAATTTAATGACCTACCCCTTCTCATTATTCCACATTAGCTATTGCTTTGCACTCCCTGGCTGCTACTATCCTAACCTCTTACTTGGCAGATCTATGTGAGTGGTTTTCTTTGATCGCTAGGTACATTCTCCTCTGTCCTTCAGCCCCACCAAGAAATGAGTGCTCAGAGACCATTCTTAATCAAGCATCCATTTTGCTTTTTCTGCATAGTTGATGTCTTAGTCCGCAATCAGGAAGCTTTAAGGTCTAGAGTCCCAAATCATTTGAGATTCCTTTTTTTTCTTTAGACACATCTGGATGGTTGGAAGCATTCTCTCTAAGGTCATTCTTTATTTTCTTCATATATGAGGAAACCAGGAAGAAAACTAGCTAAGTGATTCACATCAAGTGTCCCAGAAAACCAAGGGCAAATCCTATAGGAAGCCCCCTCCTGTTCTTGTGACATGCTGTTCTCACTAAATTCTATGGCCAGCATGGGGAGCATAAAAGCCAGGCTATGTCAGGAATTCTTTGGAACTAAAATTGTTACTACTTTCACAAAAAGAACAGTTTCTCTTCAATTACTTTTCCCTGAAATTTTTCCCTCTGTAAGATAAAGTTATCATACCCAACCAAGCCTCCAATATGCTCTGCCCTCCCAAAGTGTGATTCTGAATGTCTATCTTGGCCCTTAGAAGAAAGTCCTTAATTTTGTTCAAGTAAAAGAAAAACCTGTGAAGATTTAGCATTCGAGACAAAGCTATAACATTAGGGATCCTATAGAGCATATTCTGACTATTAATGGAAATGTTAAAATTTCAGGAGGTTGATAGCAAATCTGTCTTTTGCCACACACAAAAAGGCCAAGAGAAGAGAGAAAAAAAGGAAAACAGCAGCAATTTCACAAGTTCAAGTGACTGAAACTGCTGTAGGCATTTTACTGATCTTTAAATGTACTGTCAGTCAAATAAATCTCTAAGCGGCATGACTAGACTATCTAAGTTGGAGCTTTATTTCAAGCTTTGCTCCCATCCCTACCAGCATCCCTGATTGATGGACCGTGAAAAGCAATACTGCACCATCGGAGTCTCTGAGTCAGAGATGATGCCCTTTGTAAGAATTAATTGAGAACAGTAGTTCTCCAACTTTTTCATTTATTCACCCACTATGTATGAGATTAGCTCATGACTGTCCGTCCCCTATTTTTCCTCTTGCTCCCACCTCCAAAGTGGTAAAACCTTCGTACTATTGAGACAGAAGAAACAAAAGTGTCACCCATTTCCAAAATGACAAGACCTGGTGCCAAGAGGCAGAGTCCCAACTAGGACAGGGTGAACAAGATTTAGTTCCAGGGAATCAAATTCTAGGGGGCACACTTCTTCCCCAAAGAGCTCTGGAGACTGTCATCCCCACATCTACTGTCTTGTGGTCATCAGCTGGCCTTTACCACACGGCACAACTCTGCTCCCTCACTGCCACCCGTAAAATCCCCTCACCTTGGAACACTTCTCCTGGATTCCACATTGCTCCCAGACTTCTAGGGGAGTACAAGTTGAACTTTCTGGGGGACAGGCAGCCCCACCTTCTTGCGCAACTATCACCATCCTGCTTGGCTCTTGTTATTCTGGGTGAAAAAATTCTTAGCTACAGGTCTACCACTAATGATGGCTGGCAGGGCCACTGTAAGAGGAAGAGTAATGGCCACCCACTAAGACTGGGAGACAGTGCTGAGTGGTACCAGGCATAGGAAAGTAAGAGTGCTGACCACTGGCAATTCTTGTACCTTTAGTTACTAACAAGTGTTTGCAAGAAACATAGATAGGATGAAGAGAACTGAGGAAGTGGGAGTAGAGTGGCATGGGGAAAGGGAAAGGCAAAGCAAGGCTGGAGAAGCCAGGGCATTGGTAGTCATAGTCACAGGCCATTTGGGCCAGCTGTTTCCAGTGAGTTAGAGGAAGAAGCTCTCTGAGCACCTTGGACCTGTACCAACATATAGGGGAGCTGCCTTAGTTGAAACCAGCAAAACAAGACTCAATTTGCATAGTGTCCCCACCATTTTTGCAATATGGTGGAAGCTGACACTCAAATACCTAGCATTATTCATTTTTTATTATGGAAGCTCTCCTCCACTATCCTGGTGAAATAAAACCAATTCCAATCAAGATAGAACATTGACCAATATCTTTTATTCATGAACCATGACCTTCTTCCTTTCCTATATTATTATTTTAGGAAACAGGTATGCTGCCCAAAATCAGCCTAAGTCATTTTAATGCAAATATAAAGCAAAATAGACTTCCTGCTTCAAATGTGTACACTCTCATGTATGCACTCTCATTTCTAGGAGATGCTTATACTTTAGACTTCCTACCTAGAAAATCATCTGTGTTGTTTATTTTCTCATCTCAAGAAGAGAGCTGCGAGCAGGACACGGAGAGTCTCCAGAGTGAGCTCCGTCAGAAAACTGCCTGAGAAGGCTCACTCTTGGCCATATTGTTCTGCGCTCTTCCTCCTTATTCCCCAAGGGGTACTTTCTCCTTTGTCTTTCACATTGTCCGCTAGTGGAAGCAAATGGTCCGGCTGCTGTGCTCTGGGATCGGGGTGTGTGTGTGTGTGTGTGTGTGTGTGTGTGTGTGTGTGTGTACATGTTTATGTGTTCAGATTCCATTTTGGAAAGCTGAAGTTTTTAAAAACAGATTTTAAGGAAGCTCAGGATTTCTTAGGAACTCTCAGGTCAAAGCTAGTACACCTGCCAATTCAACTAGAAATCCAGGAAGGAGAAATCCAAATACCCCCTTCGAGTGGAGTTCTGGGGGATGGCAACTTAGCTCAGTGCCAAACAAAGGCAGATAACAAATGCCAGCAATAACGTGGGCATCATTTCTTATCTCTTCTACCGAAGAGCAGCAATAGTAATGACAGCTACAACAGTGGTAAGAGCCTTTCTAGCCTGTCCACAGAGCCTCAAGTTTTGCAGAGGATTTGCTGCATTTATCAAGCACCTGCTGTATACTCAGCATCAAGGCTACAAAGAAAGACTCTCAAGAAAGTCACAGAATAATGGCAGAGACGGCATGCAAACAAGGTGGAGGTGTAGATGGGACCCAATCAGCAGAGGGAAGGCACTGGCCTTAAAGGGGATTAAGAAGGGCTTCCTGCAGTTTGTTGGGGCTCGAAGGAAGCCAAGGAAGCCAGGGTGAAGAAGGCGGGAGGGAGAGCATTCCAAGCAGCCAAAATTTCAAAAATTCATGAGCTGGAATATCTTGTTGGAGAAATAGCAAGGAGGAGGCCAGCTGCATCGTATCGCGGAGTACATCGGGAGGAGAGAACTTTAAGAAAACTGGGAAGGTAAGCAGTATGTTATCTCATTTGATTATCACAACAGTCCTATAAGGTAGGCACTCTTATTATCCCCATTTTGCCTATGAGGGAACTGAAGACCAGGGATCCGAAGTGTTTTTCCCAAGGTCACAAAGGTCACACAGGCTCTTTGCACTGGGTGACCCAATGAAGAGGTTTGAAGTGGCTACGCAGAGAGCTGACTCTAGTCGTCACATCCTGTCCTTGTCGCTTTCTTGACTTTGGTAGGTGCCACATTACCAGTGAAGGGCCAAGGAGTGGCAAAGGGGTGGGCAGCTCTGATGAGCTCAGATTTCTAAAGGACAAATAGGAAACAGGGAGGCAAGGTACATGACTAAAGGTAAATGTAAATCATGAGTGTGTATAAATGTCTGTGTGTGTATATATATGTGTGTGTGTGTGTGTGTGTGTATGTGTGTGTGTGTGTGTGTATGCATGCATAGATCTACATATTCTACCTACATGGATGTGGATACATGCTGATATCCATCCACACACACTTTTTCAAAGAGAAAGGTGAGAGCATTGATTATCAGGAGGATCAGAACAGGCTTCCTGTGGGTCGAACTCAAGAACCGAACATGGAATAAAGCTTCTCAGGATTCTTTGAGGCAAAAGGGAGGAAGGAGGGCACTCCAGATCTGGGGAGGCAGCTGCCACAAAAGCCCAGATGCGAATGATGGTGTTCCAAGTTCAGAGCACAGCAAGTAGGCCATTTATACAGGAAGGCAGAATGGGAGTTAAGCTGGGACAGATTGGGAAGGGTATGAAATGGCCAGGTTGTAGGGTTTGTATATTACCCTGGAGATAATGGGGAATCACTCAAAGCTTTTCATCAGGGGGTGATATGGGGAGACCTGGGCTTTAGGAAGACTTTTTGTTCAGCTATATTGAAGGTAAATTGGAGAAGGAAGAGACTGGAAGCCTGGAATCCAATTAGGAGGAGAGTATGTCTAACTGTTGTATTGTTTCATTTTCCATGGTGATGTCTTTTCTCCCCGACTAGACTGGAAACTCTTTTTAGGACAGATGCTAACCCCTGCAGTGCCTATCCCAGGGCCCTCGTGTAGCTGGCATTCACTGAATACTTACTTAATGACTGAAACTATACAATACAGTACCTTAGCAGATTGGCCTCTCTGTCTTCATTTGGAAAGCAAGGCTTTTACTTCTTCTAACTTTCTCTCCCCTGCAGTGCTAAATTGAAGGTACTTTCCAAATGAGCACAATTTCAAGAAATTGGCTTTGTTTGTTTCCTTTTTTTGGTTCTTAATTCAATTTTATTTTATTTTCAGTTCCTAATTTTCTCCCTTTCCCCACCCCTCCCCACCCGTTGAGAAGGCGAGAAAAATAAAACTCATTACAGATATGCATAGACATGCAAAACCAATTTCTGTATTAGCCATGTTCCAAGAGAATAAGGCAAGAATAAAAGAAGAAATAGAAGAAAATCTGCTTCCCTGTGCACTCCCTCAATTCTTCATCACAAATTCTTTGGATTTATGGTTGGCCATTGCATTGATCAAAGTTACTAAGTATTTACGAGTTGGCCGTCTTTCCAATATTATTATTATTGTGTGAATTGTTCTCTCGGTACTGCTCACTTCACTTCGAATCAGTTTCATACAGTTCCCAGGTTTTCAGAAACCATCCCCTTCATCATTTCTTATAGCACAGTAGTATTCTATCACGCACATATACCATAATTTGTTCAGCCATTCGCCAACTGATGGGCATCCCCTCAGTTTCCAACTCTTTGCTACCACAAAAAGAGCCGCTTTAAATATTTTTGTGTATATGGGTCTTTTTCTTCTTTCTTTGGTCTCTTTGGGGATATAGATCTAGTGATAGTATCACTGGATCAAAGGGTATGCATAGTTTAATAGCTTTCTTTGTGTAGTTTGGAATTACTTTCCAGAATGACTGGACTAATTCACAGCTCTACCAACAGTGCATGCATTAGCGTCCCTGTTTTCCCATAGTCCCTCTAGCATTTGTCACTTCCTTTTTTGTCAGTCTGATAGATGTGAGGTGGTCCCTCAGAGTTATTTTAATTTGCATTTCTGTAACTGTTAGTGATTTAAAGCATTTTTCATATGGCTATTGATGGTTTTGATTTCTTCCTCTGAAAACCGCCTATTAGAAAATTTACTTTAGTTTTCTCTGAAGTTTGAGTAATAAAATGGGTAGCCAGTACACATGGGAGATTAATACTTTGCTTGATAAACAAAACACATCCTATAAAGAATCCAAAAGAATAGTTGGAACCAAAACTGGTGCTTTAGCCCAGTTTGCCATAAGCCTGGAATCTGTCCTATTCTCAGCCTTGGCTTGCCCATGGAAGTGATTGCTCTTTCAAGGATGCTCAAAGTGAAATGGAAAAACCACTCACCCTCACTTCCACTACTTTGGCCTTTACTTCCCATTTGGTCTAAAGCAAAGTCAAGAAAATGATCCTGAGGTTCCTAGAAGCTCTCCATCTAGACTCCTGTGGCCATAGATGATAAAAGAAGGCACTATTGACACTGGAGACAATGGTCAGGGATGAGGAAGCACCTAGAGGAGGTCACATGTGAGAGGGAGAGATCTAGGGGACAAAGCAGGGGTGATGAATGATGATGTTGGCATTCTATAGGACAGAGTGAAAGGGAAATGTCTAGAACAGGAGTGAGGAATCTGTGGCCTCGAGACCACATGTGACTCTCTAGGTCCACAAGTGCTGCCCTTTGACTGAATCCAGACTTTGCAGAACAAATCCCCTTCAGAAAAGGGTTTGTTCTGTAAAACTTGGACTCAGTTAAAAGACTGCACCTCAGAACCTAGAAGGCCACACTTGGCCTGGAGTCAGCAGGTTCCCCACTCCTGGTCTAGGAGATTAGAGACCACTTTGGGAGTAGGGCTGAGCTCCCAAGTCACTCTGGGCCAGTTTCCTCCTCTTTAACAGGAATTTCCATTATTGTGTGCTTTGCAGTTTGCAAAGCGCTTTCTTCACACCTAGTTAGGGAGGTAAGTAAGTACTAGGAGTCGTAGTATCTTATTTTCACAAGTGTGGAAATGAGTGCTGAAACGTTAAATCATGTCTGTGATCACACAGTTAGTGTCTGAGATACGATTTGAAACCAGTTCTATTGACTCCAGGTCTCCTGCTCTATCCACTACACCATACTTCCTCCCAATCTGTAAAATGGGAGGGAGAGGTTGAAATAGAGATTATCTAAAGGGCCTTCCTGACTTTAAAGCTATGGAAGCTAATACAATGATGCCCTTAGCACTGATTGAGATACATAGAACTATTTGTCCCAATTGCAAATGCCCCCAGATTGTTGAAATGTCTCAGCTGCTTTGTTGCCTTCTTTTAGTTTTTGTTTTCTGTATCTCACTTGTCAGTGTGCCTACCCGGAACAGCCCTTCTCCTGCTTCTAGGTTTCTACATATAATCTCTAGGCTTAGGAACAAGATTTTCAAATTTGTTAGAAATCCATGTAAAGAAAGAGTAAATGGACACTGGGCATGGGCCTAGGGATTCTCTTATGAATAACACCTATAGGCTGTATTGCATAGCTAGTTGGGTGCTCTAAAGCCCGTTTTCCTGTAGGGATTCTTGATCATGTTCTAGATAGGTGTGAGTGCCATAAAGCATGGAAGAAGTATCGTGACAAGTCAAAACAGGGAAGAAAACAGGTCCAACTTGTTGATGGCTGATTTGACCAGGTTTGTTACTTTTTGCTTTTGTTGTCATGTAGATGGTGGCTCTAAGAGGCAGTAATTGAATTCTTAAGCAGTTCATTACCAAATTGGCTTTAGTTGCTTCTTAAGAAATATTTGAGGAAACCAAGTGGTGAATTGCCTTCCTGAGTGAAAACGCCTTTTCTGTGCTAACATGGATATTTACATTTTCAAATTGCCTAGTCTTTGCTTTAATTATGAAGCAATACCATAAGAGAAATAAGATAGCTTGATAGAGACCTCTCTTTTATTTCAGGATAAAAATTGTGAAATATCTTCAGCTTGATTTAGAAAGAGGGCTAATTCTCTCTTGGGAAGAGCTGCTTTGTCTTGTTATATCAGAAATGAGATGACCGAGAGATCTGGGACCTCTGCACTTTTCATAAATCTGAAATCGTAATTCCCTTCTAATTAAACCTTGCAGTTCAAATTTCTCTGAATGCGTGCTTAAGCAAAGGTGTATAGAAAAATTTCAACTCAGTATTAAAACTATTTACTGGAACTCTTTAACCCTTAGCGGCACTTAGCAGAGAACCATACCTACTGCCTTAAGTGCCATTCAACAGGAAGCTCTGACACTGCTATTGTCCCCCTGAGATAGTGGCAAATCATGGGTAGGGAAAATGGTGGCAGTAAGAAGCTTCAAAATCTATTGAGGTGTTTTGGAGCCTGAATGCGAGACAAGAGATCAGGCTTTGCCACTCACCAGTCCTGTGACCTTGGGCAGAACCCTGCTCCATCTCGGGGAGTTGGTTTCCTCCTCTACAGAATGAAAGCACTTGGCCAGAGGGTCTCAAGGTTGCTTCCAGCTCTGATATTTTATGATTTGTTAATCTATGGATATAACCAATAGTTCTACAAATTGGATACCCTTTCTCTGAATGCAAATTACTGATATCCATGAACAAAAGCATTGAGACCAGGTCCTACTAATAATAAGTGGTCACACTCACTTAGAGGCTTTGATCCTGCAAAACAGAAATAAGGTGGGATGGTCTGTGAGGATTAGCTGAAGAAACTCAGGATTTGTAGCCTGGAGAAGAGAAGACTCAGGACAGGACAATCCCCTTAACATGAGGATTTGTTCTGTAAAATTTGTATTCAGTCAAAGGGCCACACTCTCAGACCTAGAAGGACACATGTTGCCTCGAGGCTGCAGGTTCCCTACTCCTGATCTAGTCCAATCCCACTTTCAGCCACTACATGTTTTTCTACATAAGATAATTCATGTAAAGTATTCCACAAACTTTAAAACATGACATAATTGTTAACTCCCCTCCCTCATTACCCTTGGGGACATCTGCAGTCTTGATTCTTCAGAGATTGATTGTAAAATAATCATGACTTCTCTACATACTCTCCAGCCGCATACACTTACACAAACCAACTTGACTTAATACACATAGAAAAAAGTCAAGTAGCTGAGTTGAGTCAAATGGCCCCATCTGGGGTGGCAGGACCATAGAGTTAGAGCCAGAATGGATAATAAAAGTGAGGCCCAGAGAGGCTAATTTTTGAGGAGTATGACTTGGCCAAGATCACATAGGTAATAAGTGGCAGAACCATGATATAATCCCGAAAGATCTGGTTTCAAATGATGCCATTCCAAAATATAGGCTGAATAAATGATTTCCCTGATTTTTTTCACTGCTAAGTTACATCTTTTGGTTCTTCATAGATCAAGCCTCTCTCAAGCATATATCACTACTAAATACCTTTTCCATCCTCTGAGGTAGAAGCAACCATTCCTTCTAAGTTCAAGGATGGGTTGCCATATGGAACAAGTTAAAGTCATAAACTTAAACATAAAGATCATAAATTTAGAGCTAAAAGGGATCATAGAGGTCATTTAGTCCAAATTCCCACTCAAGGATTGAGGAGACCAAGGCCTAGAAAGATGAAGTGACTTGTCCAAGGTCAAAAAAGTTAGAGACAGCCAAGACTTGAATCCAGGTCCTCTGACTCAAACTCCAACATTCTGTCCTTGGCACCATGGTGGGATGGAGGCCTGCAGGTAGAGGGTAGTGTGGCCAAAGTAACAACTTGACTAATCACTATGTATTATAGTCCTTTTGTGACAGCAAGAAACTGGAAGTGAGGTGGAGTAGCCATGGATTAGGGCATGTCTGACCAAAATGTGAAGTACGAATGGAACGTGATATTATTGTACCATAAGAAACAATGAGTCTGAGGAATTCAGATACCCACTGGAAGAATTATATGAACTGATACATAGTGAAGGAAGTAGGACCAGGAGGACAATCATGTAAAGAGAACCAACACTGAGGGATATCAGAATTCTGGTCCACGCAATGACCCATTTGGCCCCTATATGTCTGATGATGGAATATACTTCATAGGATCACAGATTTCAGATTGGAAGGGGCATTAGAAATCATTTAGTCCAAGGACCCCTCATTTCATGGGGGAGGAAACTAGACTGGGGGGTGGTGGTGAAGGGTAAAGTTACTGGCCCAGTGTCACACAGAAAAATAGTGAACACCAGTAGAGAATGAGCTCTGTACTATCCGACATGGGCAATGTTTTGTTTTTCTTCACTTCTGTTCATTTTAAAGAGAAAAACACACATTGAGGGAATGGTACTAGGAAATGACAAAGATGAGAAAGAAAGAAGCATTTACTTTTTGTCATTGGAACCAACCTTGGCACATTTTGTGCTCTGCCTGGAATGCTCCTTCCTCCTTCCCTCTCTGCCAAATTTTACCTACACTTTAAGCCTCAATCTAAGTCTCCCTGCCTCCTGGAAGCCTATCCTATCCATGTCAACTCATGGAGGCCAGGAGAGTAATTGGTATAGGGTTAGAATTGGGGGAATCCTCTTCATAGGGGCAAAAAGCCACGGAACTGGAAAGGCAGAAAGTACAAAAAGGGAAGATAAGTAGACATGGGAGAGAGCTTCAGTAATCACTTGAACTTTGGGGCTGAGGAGATGAGGATTCTAGCAATTGAGACAAAAGGGGATGGTCAGAGGGGAAGAAGGAGAAGGGTTTGACAAGTGGAATGTAACTGACTTGATTTGAATGGAATGAGCCAATGCAGCATCACAGAAGCCAAGGCAGGGCTTTTGTGTGGGTCAACAAGATCCAGAGCCATGTCAGGGTCAAGGAGAATCGGGCCATCAAGATCACTGGCAACAATGGAGAAAGCAGTTGCAGTCTGGTGGTGAAAATGGAAGCCCGGTGTTGGGAATGAAGGTGAGAGTGCATGGGGATAAAGTGAAGGCAACAAGTATAGCAGACTCGAGGAATCTGGGAGTAGGACTGGGGTTAAGTAACTCATCGTGAGGAGCACATGTGTCTCCCCATGGAGACAGAATGCAAAAATCATGGAATGCAAAGACTACACTGTGTACGGCTCCTCAGCTCTCTCTTCCTTGCCCTTGCAATACCTCTCAAATGCATTAGGGACTCATAAAACCTTATTGAATAAACGAATATCATGAGACCTACAGGATCAATACAGGAGAAAGTGAAAAACTCAATAGGGGAAATTCAATTTTTGATGGCTAATCTGGCAATTGAATGTGACACGGGTTCGAGAGGCGACAATTTCTTTGCTTTTTCCCTTTTGATAGATGGGGTGATGTCTCAGGACTTAAGGGTATATTTATAACTTCAACAGCCAAGCCAAACATAGATGTTAATGAAAAGGGTGTCCAGAGGAGAATGCCAGCTCATTCATTGCAACAAGTCTTTGTGCTATCAATTCAACTCATTTTCTGGAGTGCCTACTACATGTAAGGCATAGCTTCTTTGTGCTAGGAGCTTTCATAAAAGATCAAAGGGGAAAATCTAATTTAGGAAGAGTCATTTCATGAAAAAATGGTGCCTGTCTTGATAGCGGAGAACATTGTGAATTTGGTACCTTTCAGTCCTATTAGCACTATCTACCCGTGAATGGAGACACTTTGACCCTGGAAGCATCAATTTGGAACATCCTGCCAAGTTCTAGAACCTCTGGAGAAGGAAGAGATATGTGAGTAGCCAGGGCCTAAGGTCGAATCTGGAAGTGTCCCTGGGAAAAGAGGATGAGGAACCTTCTGCTTTCAAGTGTCTCTTTCCTCTTCTTAAGCTCCACCTCACTAAGTGCCAATTGGAAATCTATGTCTGGCTGTCCTATAGGCACCTCGAAGTCAACTCAAATTGAGCTCCTCTTCCTCCCGCCATGCTCAGACCTCCCTGTTTCTGTTGAGAGGACCACAGGTCAAAGCAGTGAAATGTGGTGGATAGATGCTGGTTCTGGAGTCACATGATCTGGGTTCAAACCCCACCTGTCATGACCTGCTACTACTGTGACCTTGGGCAAGTCACTTAACCTCCCTGGGCCTTATTTTCCTGATCCATAAAAGAAAGGCATTGAACTAGATGGCTTTTGAGGTCCCTTCCAGCTCTAGATCTATGACCTTGTGACCCTTATGGACTTTCAGGTTCTAGGTCTCAGAGCTATCCTAGCCTCTCTTTCTCTCTCTCCCCTCCCATCCAACCAGTTGCCAAGTATCCTCCATTGTACTTTCTCAGCATCTCTTATTTGCATCTCCTTCTCTTCATTTCCATACTCACTACCCTAGTTCAGACCCTCCTAAATGGCTTCCCCACTTCCAGTCTGTGTCTAACTGTCTGTTTCTCTCCAATCCATTCTCCACACAGCTGGCAAAATCATTTTCCTAAAACACAAATCTGACCATGTTACTGCCATGCTGAAGTCTTTTCAGTGGGTCCCTATTGCCTCTAGGATAGACTACAAACTCCTCGGCCTGGCATTTAAAGCCTTTCACAATTTGATTGGAGTCAACCTTTCCTTTATTTCACACAATTCCACTCCATACACTTTATGGTCTCGCCAAATTGACCTGCTTGGCAGGTCCCTAGGACCCTAGGCCTACATGCAGTCGCCTTCTGGGTCCTTAGCTTCTTTCAAGACTTGCCTCAGGAGGTGGCCTGTCCTATAGGAAACCTGTCCTAATCCTTCCTAGTCACTGATATTCTCTCTTTATTTATTTAGATTTATTTATTTAGACTTATTTATATACTATAGACTTTTCTTCAAGTCTTTCCACCCCCCCCAAAAAAATGTAAGCTTCATGAGAGCAAAGAGTATTTCATTTTTGTTTTTCCTTTTGTATCAACAGCAGGCACCCCAGTCCTTTGTCCACACTGGGTGTTTAATAGATTGGATTGGATAGAACTGAATTAAAGTACTTGGCTCTCTAGTTACCTGTTGAGGTCACAGAGGGACCTGGCAACCCATACTCCTCCCTCTCCCAGTGCAAACCTTATGGGGAGATAATCAAGCTTTCATTCTTGGGAAGTAAGAGGGACCAGCCAAAAGGAAGTATCAGTATCTGACATCTTGTTAACATCTCATTAGGAAGAGGCAGCTCATTGAAATAGAAATGCAATTGGCCCTCTACCTCTTGTGGCTTGTTAGAATCATCCTTGAGACCTCAGCAATACAAAGATGGCTGCTGTCACATGGCTTTCACCTTCCTGTGGAATGGGAGATGGGTCTTGTTTTTTTTCCCACTCCTCTAAACAGCCTGCTGTATAACTTTGGATCTCCCAACTCTCCAGATACAAATCAGGACATATAATTAGGACTTGCAGCTGTGTTCTAGTGATATTTGTAATGAAACAATGACTAATAATGGTTAAGTTATGATTACTGGCACTGTCCCTTGAGTGATACAAACAAGGACAGGCTCCAGTGAAAAGACAATTGAGGCTTGGCATGCTCCTATCCAAAATGTGGCTGTCTCAATAGGATGCCATACCCTTGTAGTAATTACGTTCTAAGCTAATCCAAGAAACACTGAGTAGGTGCCCAGCAGGTCTTGGGCACTGTGCCAGGCACTGAGAATATAAAGATAAAAGCAAGCTCAGTTTTTTGTGGCCCTCAAGGAGCATACATTCTATCAGAGCACTTGGTGATTCAGTAAGTCATTCTAGTCAAACTGTCCCCCAGGTAGGGATGAAACCTTGGTATATCCAACATGAGGAGTATCTGGTATTTCCTTAGCCTACCCTAATAGGTACCCAAAAGCTAACTCCTGGGGAGTCACCTGAAGTCCACAGTGGTTAGGTGACTTGTCCAGGGTTACAGCTAGCATCTGATACTAGGTCTTCCTAGCTCCAAGTTCAGGAACCCAGCTGCTGTGCCAGGCTGGCTTTAAAGATGGTTTTTTCAATTTTTCTTGTCAGTTCCAAATTTTCTTTCTCTCTCTGGCCCCTCCCCCACCCATGGAGAATATAAGAAACATGATGCCCATTGTGCATATGAAATCACGCAAAATATATCTTTCTATTGCAAACTATATTTATGGTAAATCACAATGAAATATTAAATCCTGTCTTAATGATTAAGAAACTTAAGCCCACACCTGGGGTCTTTGCATGGAACGTGAAAACAATGCTATTTGACATTTATATAAAGAACTTTAAAAGCTGCAAAACATCCCCTCCAATATGTCTTTTGAGCCTCATGAAAACCCTGTGAGGTGGGGGGCTAAATACTTATTATGCCCATTTTGCACATGAGGAAGCTGAGGCTGAGCGAGATGAAGTGACTGTCCCATCATCCCTAGGTGAGACTTGCCCACAGGTCTCCCAGACTCCACGGTCAGGACTGTACCTCTAGCCAGCACTGCTTTCCAGTAGCTTTCTTATAATGTTACAAGAGTAGGTGTAATTGATTGTGGGTTAATTTTGACAGGTTGCTCATCCTTGGGCGAACTGTCTGCAAAATGGGAAAAAATTCACTCTAGAAGACAAAAATATAGTTGTCTTTCAAGGTAGAAAGCTATCTTTGAGTATATCACTATGATGTGCAAAAGAGCCTCAATGACTCACGTGTGCACATTCCCACACACATATGCACAAACATACACACTCACACATGCATAAACACATGATAACTATGTGCTCTTCACTCTGTGGATGGATGTCCAGATAAATTCAACTATGGAGCACATTCAAGAAGTTGGGAAGGCTGGGTGAAAGTGGGCACATCCAATTATCTATAAGTCATAAACCACCCATAACAATGTTAAAACCCTAGCCTAATCCCCAAACACCCTGGCTCCTCCTTGGTGGCTGGAGGCACAGGCCAAATCCGCATTATCCCATAATCCTTTTAAATTACCTCCACATGCATCTCCATCCTTTCAAAACGAATTGCAAGCCCATGAACCTTTTGAACCAACCTTGTACTTTAAATACGAACAGCAGGGAATCTAAATGGCAAAAATGTCTCTCCATCCTCCAAAGTTTCCTCGAAAAGTTCCTCTTTCAAAGTCCGTCATCTACAGAGGAAAGTGTCCCCAGGGCCCCCTCAGTGAAGAACCACATCCTGAATGCCTTTTTCCACCTTCCTTGTTCTTCCTGGGCTCTCCAAAGCTCTAGCAGCAGATAGGTAGGTAGCTCAAGCAGGGCCCCAGCAATGACCTTTCACACTGTCACCCAAGGACTAGCTTCACTAAGTTTGGGGAGGCTCCTCACCACAGGTGACCCCAGGGAGGGAGGATATTTTATCCCCAACTCTCTAACATCTCCAGAGGCACAGAGGGTTGGGGACTGTACCCGTGAAGGCAGGACATTCCTCAAGGAAACCATGGCTGTTTGAAGGCCCATCTGGCCTAAGCTAGCCAGATCTACTGAAATGAGCAAAAGGCAAGGGGACTCTTTTGACTCCACCCCACTTAAGGCAAGTATCATTGTTAATACTGCTTGTTAAAGTGCTCCAGTCAACAAGATGCTATGTCATGGGGTCAGACATATAGAGTGGGAAGGGAGCTAATATGCCTTTTACAGGCCTGTGCTATTGCGAGGTGACACGTGATGAGCCCAATGTAAACTGCTTGAGAACGGGGACGGTTGTTTTGTTTACACAGCTCCAGTGGCTAGCGCTGGTGTCTGTTCCATGGAGGAACTTCCCAACTCCTGATTTTGTTGGATTGTGGGCACCCCTCTCAGGCAGTAAATGAATCATATGGTGACTCAATCCCTACATTGGAATGGGTAATAGTGGTTGCTCTAGACTTTTTCTATCCTGTATTACGTTTTCTATCCTGTGATATTAACTCAGTAGTTCCCAGCTAGAAGCTGCCAGCAAACACCGCTTCATGCTTCTACCCATTCAAGAACTTCATAGGCAGAGATCTCAAATTGGCAGAAACCTCAGAGGCCATCTAGTCCAACCCTGCCCCCTGAGAGTGACTTGCCCAAAGTCACACACATAGCATGAAGTCGACATTCCTTTCCTTATATCCTTTGGAGGAAACCAAAGAATCAGCAGCTCTTCTGTACACAAAAGTCTAGAAAAGTTTGGAGGCCCTGCTTTAAGACACTTTTTTTGTCTGGCTTTGGTTTTGACTAGAGTGCACGTAAATTGGGTTTCTTCATTAAATACTGTTCCCTGTTAGAATTAGGCTCTTGGTAGTGTTCATGGACAGAACCTTATGGACAGAAGCTAGTAATTTCTAAAGACTCATTTTGATCAAATGGGTATTCCATTTGGTTATCGCCATTTGAAAAGAATGAGGAATGGGAATAAATGCTTTCATTTGGGTAGTTTCCCTCCAGGTTTTCTCTATGCAGCAACATAAAGTTGGGGGGGGCAGGAGGGGGATCCAAATGCCAAGGCTTCAGGTGGCAGCATTTCCCTGCATTCTTTTCTCACTTTCTTCTTCCTCCCTCCATCCCCCAAAGCCCATTCCTGCTCTCAAAATATTGAAATTTGAATGGAAAGAAAATGGCTCACAGACCAACCATGTCCCTCCTGGGGACACCTTGAAAAGACCTGCATATTTTCCCAATCTTTATGCCCATCTGTGGCCTTCCTCTGCCAACCTTGAAAAAAGATTTATAAAATATTTAATGTCTTCAATGTTTCTGGATTCTCAGTGATCCCAGAGTACCCAGGGAGCTTTGAGTGTGAAATAACTTGAACAAGGAAGGAAGAAAAATGCAAAATACAGACTCAATTTTCTATAATCTACTTTTCCTCTTTTTTTGAGTTCCACTGTCAGCATCTGCCAGTTCATTGTGGCTAGTGGCCTGACTGTGAAATGTATTATTGGCCATGACTACTGGGGCACGAAAGGGAAGCTTATAGTTTGTTTCTTTCTGTTTGTAGAAGTTTGGGAATTTTTTCTCTTCCTTTAACTCCCAATAAGTAGGGATGGTAGCAAGGTTAGATTAGACCCTACAGCTACAGTGCCCTGCCTGCTCTGTCCCACCCCATTGAGATGGGGATTCTTTTCACAGAAGCTAAGAACTAGAGAGTTGGAAGGGACCACTGCAGGTATCTACCATCCTGTCCCCCCTCCCCCAAGTCTTCTCTTCTCCACACTACACAGCCTCAGGTCCTTCAACCAGTCTTCTGTCATTCTGGTTGCTGTCTACTGCATATTCTCTGGTCTGTCAATGTCTTGCCTATCTTTCACCCATTCAAAATCCTGATAACTGATGTCTACAGACCTCCAGATCATTATCTTTCCTTTCTCAATGAGTTGGGTGCATGGCTCACAATTTTTCTCTCCTCCCCAATTCCTGCCCTCGTACTAAAGGACTTTGATATACATACTGTCTCTCCCTGAAACAACCTAACTACTCAGCTCCTCAACTTACTCATTTCCCATGAGCCACTTTTCCACCTTGCCTCGGCCTCATACAAAAACAACCACACCCTTGATCTTGCCATTACCCGCAAATGTATCACCTCTCTGTTCAACAATTCCAAAATCCAACCATAATCTGTTGGCTTTTCACCTTCCCTTCTGCCTTCCCTTACAAAACCCTACTCTTCAACTGTGCCATGATCCTTTGACCTCTCCATTTTCTCTTAGGCAATCTTCCCCACACTAGCCACTCTCTCTTTGTCTTCCCATCTCAACCCCTTGGTGAACCAATTCACCTCTACACTAACTTCCTCTCCTGAATCCCTAAGCCCTTTATCATTTCAGCCAATTTGCTCTGCCTAGCCTCAGTCTTAGATCATGCCCACCACTTATGGCCTGCTCTGCTACACATATTCTGCTGAATGAAAGTGGAGAAAATCACACAATCTTTCTGGCCGGCTCCACTACAAGTTGATGGTACACAACTTCAGTTGTGCCCTCACTGCTGCTAGGCAAGCCTGGTACACCTTCATTGGCTCACCCTCCCACTCTTCGCCATGGCTCTGCCAAACTTGTTGTCACACATCAGACACCAGCTCTGTGAACTTCAGCCACTGAATTGTCAACCTCAGTTTTCTCAGCTCTAAAATAGTTAAAATAATATCTACTTCATAGGATTGTTGTGGAAACCAAGGAGATAATGAATGGAGAGAATTGTGGGAATTGAGTGACCCACATTGACACCATCTTATGACTCAATTCTTGGGCTGGCTTAGTTCCTTTCTATTAATCATGGGTGCAGTTCAATTTCTGTCTTATGAGAAAACTTTATTCAATTGTAGAAATGGTGAGAAAACTTTGTTGCATTGTTAGAACCTAGCCCTGCTTGGGAGGGGAGCTGGACCACCTCCCCATGCTGTTAGAGACCCTTAACCAAGGACCTCGGTTATACTGAGCATAACCTGGGTCAGATCCAAAGATTGATGCAAGGAATTTTCTCATGATTGTCCATCTCAAGCAGCTATATGTCTTATCTGCACACTGGCCTTGTACTAATGGATCGGTTATTGTTTCCACGTTCCTTGAATACAGACACTTGGGGGGGAGTAGAATGCCCCTTTGCTGATTTGAGGGAATTGTACCTGTTTAGTCTCCCCTCCCAACCCAGAAAGTCCTAATCTTTCCTCCTTTAGAAATCAGATTACAGAGGCGGAGCCAAGATGGCAGCTGGAAAGCAGGGACTTGCATGAGCTCCCTGCCAGGTCCCTCCAAACACCTATAAAAATGGCTCTGAACAAATTCTAGAACTGCAGAACCCACAAAATAGCAGAGGGAAGCAGGGCTCCAGTCCAGGACAGCCTGGATGGTCATGGGGTAAGGTCTACCACATGGCACTGGCAGCAGAGGGGAGCAGAGGGGAGCAGAGCCCAGAGTGGGTGGCAGCAGGACAAATCAGACTGGGAGCCAGGTGGAACAGGCCCTAGTATCCTGAATCAGTGAGCTGTGGCAGTTACCAGACTTCTCAACTCACAAACACCACCAACCACAGAGAAGTTTAGTGGGAAAAACTGCTAGGAAAGAGTGGAGTGAAAGGAGTTCAAGGTTCAGCCACCTCCCTGGGGGCAGCAGAAGTGATGCAGCTCTGAGGCTGCTTACAGAGCTACAGCTGCAGTTGCTTCCAGCCCTAGGCCCACCTGGTGGGAGGAATTAAGTGGTGGATCAGAGCAGGAGTGCAGAGCCTGCTTAGATCTGAGTGGTGGTCTGGGTTGGCAGTTCTTAGGTGAGGAGGAATGCTGGTGTGGCAGAGCTTGCTGTGTAAAAATAGCTCTGAAAACAACAGCACAGCCCCTCAAGCTTGGGACAAAGTACTCTATACTCTACAAGCAGTTACACCGTGACAAAAAACTCAAAGTCAAGCAAGTTGGCTGGGAACATGGCCAGGCAGCAAAAACACGCTCAAATTCGGACTCAGACTTTGGAATCTTTCTTTGGTGACAAAGAAGACCAAAACATACAGCCACAAGAAGTCAACAAAGTCAAAGAGCCTATATCAAAAACCTCCAAGAAAAACATGAACTGGTCTCAGGCCATGGAAGAGCTCAAAAAGGATTTGGAAAAGCAAGTTAGAGAAGTAGAGGAAAAAATGGGAAGAGAAATGAGAATGATGTGAGAAAACCAAGAAAAAGAAGTCAATGACTTACTAAAGGAGACCCCCCCAAAATACCGAAGAAAATAACACCTTAAAAAAGAGATTAACTCAAATGGCAAAAGAGCTCCAAAAAGCCAATGAGGAGAAGAATGCCTTGAAAGGCAGAATTAGCCAAATGGAAAAGGAGGTCCAAAAGACCACTGAAGAAAATACTACCTTAAAAATGAGATTGAAGCAAGTGGAAGCTAGTGACTTTATGAGAAATCAAGATATTATAAAACAGAACCAAAGGAATGAAAAAAATGGAAGACAATGTGAAATATCTCATTGGAAAAACCACTGACCTGGAAAATAGATCCAGGAGAGATAATTTAAAAATTATTGGACTACCTGAAAGCCATGATCAAAAAAAGAGCCTAGATATCATCTTGGAAGAAATTATCAAGGAGAACTGCCCTGATATTCTAGAAGCAGAGGGTAAAGTAGAAATTGAAAGAATCCAACAATCACCTCCTGAAAAAGAACCCAAAAAGAAAACTCCTAGGAATATTGTTGCCAAATTCCAGAGCTCCCAGATCAAGGAGAAAATACTGCAAGCAGCCAGAAAGAAACAATTTGAGTATTGTGGAAACACAAGCAGCTTTTACATTAAGGGATCAAAGGGCTTGGAATATGATATTCCAGAAGTCAACGGAGCTAGGATTAAAACCAAGAATCACCTACCCAGCAAAACCGAGTATCATGCTCCAAGGCAAAATAAGGATTTTCAATAAAATGGAGAGCTTTCAAGCTTTCTCAGTGAAAAGACCAGAGCTGAATAGAAAATTTGACTTTCAAACACAAGAGTCAAGAGAAGCATGAAAAGGTAAACGAGAAAGAGAGATCATAAGGGACTTACTAAAGTTGAACTGTTTTGTTTACATTCCTACATGGAAAGATGATGTGTATAATTCACAAGACCTCGGTATTAGGGTAGCTGAAGGGAATACACACACACACACACACACACACACACACACACACACACACATATATATATGCATATATATAGATAGATAGATAGATAGATAGATAGATAGATAGATAGATAGAGGGCACTGGGTGAGTTGAATATGAAGGGATCATATCTAAAAAAATAAAATCAAATTAAGGGATGAGAGAGGAATATATTGAGAGAGGGAGAAAGGGAGAGATAGAATGGGGTAAATTATCTCACATAAAAGTGGCAAGAAAATGGGGCAGCTAGGTGGCTCAGTGAGTAGAGCACCAGCCCTGGAGTCAGGAGGCCCTGAGTTCAAATTCGGCCTCAGACACTTAACCCATGTACTAGCTGTGTTACCTTGGGCAAGTCACTTAACCTCAATTGCCCTGCCAAAAAAGCAAAAAAAACCCAACAAAAGTGGCAAGAAAAAGCAGTTCTGTAGGAAGGGAAGAGATGGCAGGTGAGGGGGAATGAGTGACTCTTGCTGTCATTGGATTTGACCCTAGGAGGGAATTACATACACACTAAATTGGGTATCTTACCCCACAGGAAAGAAGAAAGAAGGAGATAAAAAGAGGGGACGATAGAAGGGAGGGCAGATAGGGGGAGGAGGTAATCAAAAACAAACACTTTTGAAAAGGGACAGGGTCAAGGGAGAAAATTGAATAAAGGGGGATAGGATAGGAAGGAGCATAATATAGTTAGTCTTTCGCAACATGAGTATTGTGGAAGGGTTTTGCATAATGATATGCCTGTGGCCTATGTTGAATTGCTTGCCTTCTTAGGGAGGGAGTGGAGAGGGAAGAGGGGAGAGAATTTGGAACTCAAAGTTTTAAAAACAGATGTTCAGAAAAAAGTTTTTGCATGCAACTAGGAAATAAGATATACAGGCAATGGGGCATAGAAATTTATCTTGCCCTACAAGAAAGTAAGGGAAAAGGGAATGGGGGGAGTGGGGTGACAGAAGGGAGGGCTGACTGGGGAATGGGGCAACCAGAATATTTGCCATCTTGGAGTGGGGGGGAGGGTAGAAATGGGGAGAAAATTTGTAATTCAAACTCTTGTGAAAATCAATGCTGAAAACTAAAAATATTAAATAAATTAAATAAATCTTAAAAAGAAGAAGAAGAAAAAAGAAATCAGATTACCTAATTTTGCATCCTGGTTAATTGTTTCTTTTTAATTAATTGACCTTATTTGAGTAATTGCTTTTAATGCATAAAAATCTATCTCCCACTGTCTTAAGGAGGGGGGACAGGTGGGAGGGTGAAAATCTAGAACTCAAAATCTTATAAAAGTGAATGTTGAAAACTAAAAATAAATAAACTGAAAACAAAAATGTCTGTCTCCCTCTGTGTTTGGGGTCCAATGCCAAAGCCAAGGAGGGACCTGGTCCCCGTTTGTGGGGCAGCTGGCATGTATTGCTTGCTGTATTGATATGCTTAGAAGTTTGCACCTTTGTTTCTTCAGTTATTCAAGATTTCACCCACCACAATATGTCTTAGTATTGTTATGAAAATAATCTTGACCTTGGGGATCCCCAGGAGTCCTTGCACCACACTTTGTGAACCTCTAGTCTAGACTAATGCTCCTGACCATACTGATGAAAAAACCAAAGCGCAGTGATGGGCAGTAACTTTCCCAAGGTTACACAGCTACTTAGTGGCAGACACAGGACTAGAAACCTGTCTTCTACGGTGTGTGGCTTTATTATTTAGCTCATGGGATTCTGAAATACACGGGCACCACTTCTGTTTAAATATAAATACCAACATGATTCCATTTTTTTAAAAAAGCTATGTTCCTGTTAGTGGGGAAAATTGAGAAGTAACTATGTTGTGTATTTGAAAAAATCAGAAAAGTGAAATACTGATTTCTAGTTGTATGTATGTCATTGGGGTAAGGTTTGAGAGCTGCCAAATCTTTCTAAAGATGTAGGCAGCTAGGTGGCATTCCAGCTCCAGGCTTGCAGTCAGGAAAATGAATCTTCTTGAGTTCAAATCTGGCCTCAGACACTTGTTAGCTGTGTGACCTTGGGCAAGTCACCTAACTCTGCCTCAGTTTCCTCATCTATAAAATAGCTGGAAAGGAAATTGCAAACCACTCCAGGATCTCTGCCAAGAAAATGCCACAAGGAGTGACAGAGAGTTGGACAGGACTGAAATGAGTCAACAACAACAAGAAATCTTTTTGAAACAATCCTTTGCAGTAACATATAATGTATCAGACCATCAGACCACTTCCTGGTCTTTCCAAATCGTGTCACCTCTACTCCATCTACCTTCCTCATCGCAAAGGAACTCAGATTCCATCCTTGGGAACCTGACTTCTGATTGGTGAACCAGACTTTCGGGCCATCTCTTAATCATGCCTCCAAGTACAAGATCACCCCCACTCCCTGCTCTGCCTCACACACTCCAGATCTCCTTTATGCGCATTGGAATATAAGCTTCACAAGGGCAAGGAATGTCTTGCCTTCTTATTTGTATTTCTATAGCTGAGCACAGTGTATGACATGGAGTAGGTGCTTAATAAATGCTTTTTTCATGTGATACTGAATATCCTCTCCCTTACATTTTTACTTCCATATTTTGTTGTTAGACTCGAGGGGAAGAGAAGAGGTAGAACTCTAAGCTAGCCCACTATTTGTGTATTCTTAGCCTATTGATATAAGCTGGAACAGGAAAAGGGAGTAGATGGCTTTGGGGGACAGATTTCTGTATCCATATTTGAAAGACCCACAATGCCATTGGATTGTGTCCCTTACATCCACACAGATGAGAATCCCCTACAAATTGGTAGGTGGTATTTGAGACTTGCAACCAACCTGATGATGAGCCCCTCTAAGCTTAGCTCTGCTGATTCTTGAACAACAGAGGCTGAGCTCATCACCGGGCACAAACCTGAAACTTTTCCAGACTGTCAGACCTGCCAAAACTTGTACTCTGTTGACAAAGCCTTTGAGAACAGAGGGTCACCTCTACCCCGTGATGAAGTGTAAATATCAGACTTCAGTGGAAGAGAGACTGAGTCTGATAAATATGGATAGGGTCAGTGTATCAGTGGGCCAAATGTTGTTTACGTAGGTCTAATGATTTTTGAAAACTTTTCAAAGCTGACTTAACACTGCTGTCTTTCAAGTCATGATAAAACCCACATGAACCAGAACTCAACTAAAAGAATCTCAATTAACTGGACTTTTACCCCCAGGAGCTGGGGAGCACTCCATAGGGAAATAAACTGAGACCACTTAATGGTCTTCAAAATCCTAACTTCTCTGCTCTGCCTCAGACTCAGTTCACATTCAGTCTAATATTTATACTCTATAAGTCTATATTTTTGGTGCTCTACAATAGAACCAATGGCTCTAAAGCATCAAAGAAAGATTCAGGGGTGCCCACCTTACTAAGAGAGGAAGGCAGAATTGTGCATCTCAAAAACATTTTTAGTCACAAGGGCTGAAAACAAAGGGGTTTTTGGTTGACCTTTAGTTAAGTAAAAAATTAGGAAACTGATTCTGAAAATTATGAAAAATCAGTAAAGGCCAATGAGCCTCTAACTTCCCTAAACTCCAGGAATGGGAGTAAAGCCATTTGCTTGTTTTAAGACTTCTTTCTGCTTTTATATGTATGTCAGTCATTTTAATGGTATGAGAACTCCCACAGTGGAAAATTCCTACATCGATGCCAATCGGCAACTCATTGGTAACATATGGCCTTACAGAGTTGCCTAGGGGTACCTGTCCCCAAGGAAGTGACCTGCCCATGGTCACACAGCTCTTAACAGAGCAAGGACTTGAACCCGAGTCATCCTGACTCGAAGGTTGACCCTCTATCTACTACACTTCCCTGTCCATCTTGTTTCTTTTTTATGAGTAACCTGTCCCTAAAGCTTAGGCCTTTCATCAAGTGCTGCTGAAAGGAAAAGTAGGAAGGAAGCAAGCTGAAGGGCCCTGAGAACAATCAGCAGTCCTGCCAGTAATGGCAGCTCAGCCATTTAGCATCATTCAGTCACTACTCTTGTGAGAAGCTTTCTGAACTTTCTAGGGCTCCCTAAGCCTTCAAACATGATATAAAGCTGAGCTATTATTCTCAAAGTTGCTTTTTCAGGAGCTTTTGTGTTTTATTATTCTAGTGAAGCAAAATTACCCAGACCACTGCTGACCATCTCACCTTACAGGCATCTGGGTAAAGCCTCTGGATACCCTGGCTCACCATTCATTGTCCAATTCAATTCTAGTCAACAAACATTTGTTAAGCATCTACTATGTGCCACACACTGGTTCAGTGAAGGGGATATAAAGATAGGACTACAAACTGTTTTGTTCAGAATAATTGCTGGAGACCCTGAGAATCCAGTGGACTTCCTCTGTGCCTGGGCCTTTTCCAGCACCCTTCCCACTCTATTCAAGTTCTTCCACCTTGTGAGGCACCTGGGATATTGACCACCTCCCTGATTTGTAAAAGGCAGATTTTCAGGGGCTAAGGAGACATTTTAATCCAAACTAAAATCTTCACCCTGATGGAAGTCTCATTGAACACGTGGAAGAAAAGGGAGAACTCTGGAGGTAAAGTGAGCATCTGTGTGTATATGAAGGCAATACCTCAAACAATGCCCTGCACATTGGAAGGGGACAGTGCATTGCTTCCCATGGATCAGAAGAGGCAGGGCCTCTAGTAATGCTGGCTTTCTTGCTTTCAAGATTTCTCTAAGACAAAGGATTTGCCACAAAATTAGTTTTAAAGATGGCGACCAGGAGGCCATTTTCTGCTGAAACAATGTTTCAGTCATGGATGTACCAAGGGAAGCCAGGCCACCTTCCAAGCCAGCAACATCACCAGGAGAGTCAGGACACTTCCATTTATTTGCTGAGTGTTTTGTAAACCTCACAGGGGAGACCCAAAGAAACACTAGAAGATTCTACTAACTTTACTTTCTAAACTCTGGAGAGGAATGTTCTTTCAGAGAAAACTCTCCTGCCCCACGACCAAGACTATGGCTTTGAATCCACTAAAGAATTTTTCACCTTGACTAAACACATACATTTCACCCTGCACCAGAGCCAGGTTATTAAAGCCTAGTAATCATCCAAAATGAGAAATAACAAATCTATTCAATAATCTACACACAGACAAACCCAGCAGCTCTGGCTAATATAGACTTCTCCAAATTACTATCTACTGAAAAAAATTGAGGAGAAAAATCTATGAATCCAGTCAGCCTCTGATTAATTCCCCCAAGATCTTCAAAGTTGTCAAGATAATAAATGGCCTGAAAACAAGTTATTACTTTTATACTTGCTATTGCTCAAGAACATGTTATCCAAAGAGGTAAAGGTTCCCCAGAGGAAAGGGGCTGAGGCCCTTTTCTCAGCGAGCCACTGATTAGCTACCCACCATGCACCATGGCAACCATACTTCCCGGGGACTGAATTGGGACATGCATTCTTACCTTGGGTTTTGGGCGTTGTCGTTGTGAGGAGGGTGCAAGCGCCTCAGAATATTCAGGATGGGCTATACCAAGGTGCAGGTTTCTTTGGCCTCCCAGGTTTCAGAGAATCTACCAGCTTTGTTTGTTTTGTTCATTTCCCACAAGCAGTGTCCTTTATGATTATGTCCATGCTAAAAACAAAACCAACAAAAACGGTTCTTGGTTCCATGTTTAATATTTTGATATTTTTTCCCACTGCTAGTGCTTTCCCTCTGAGACTACCTTCCATTTACACTATACAACATATAAGCCTATACACATACACACGTGACACATATATATGTATATACATACATATGTATACATCTTGTAGCTACATAGTTACATAGAATACGAACTTCTTGCAGACTGGGATCATGTTTCCCTCTTTTTCTCCAGTGCTTAGCAGCATGCCTAGCACATAGTAGGGATTTCACCAATGGTTGTTACCTAACTGTCCCAATATCTATCATTTGTGCAGGATGACTTTGCTTACATGATGTAGTAATCAATCAAAAACTGGCCACCATTGTATAAGAAGGGGGCAAAGGCCACTGGAGTAGGAACCATAGAGGGCAGCAGAAGTGACTCTGAAAGAGCCTGCCTGGCAGTAGAGTCTGGACCCTGGTAGCTCTCAAATTCCCAAGATCCACTCATAGCTACTTTATCATCTGTCATGTAAATAGTATTAAATTCAAGTCAACTGAACAAATATTTGAGTACCTACTATGTGTTAGGTACTATGTTAGGTGCTGAGACAAATATGTAAAACAAACAGCCCTTTGACCTTAGAAAGCTTACTTCTAGTGGAGGTGAGGTATCTTGGGCACAGATAAATTCAAAAACCCATAGAAAATAAATGCAAAGTTTTTGGAGTAGAGTGGAGAATGTGCTAGCATTCTAACTAAGGGAATGTGCAAAATGATCATCCTGAGACTCCAGACAGGATGAAATATTGATGACTTCCCAACAACATTCTAACCTAAAATCCCATAAATAAGAAGATAAGGCCCCAACTCTGGAAGTTTGCAGTTGGGGTATCATGTATACAAGTATTTAGAATGCAAAGTTGTGTGAAGGAACATTTCCATGATGGACATCCCTTTGAGGGCAGTCGAAGATTTTATGGCCATAGAAAGTAAGCTCCATGAAGGCAAGTGGTTGTTTGGGTTTTGCCTTTGCATCCTGGGGGAACCTAGGACAGTGCTTGACACTTAATATATGTTTGCTGAGTTGCATTGAATGGAGGAGGCAGCCCTGGAACTTGGCCTTGAAGAATAAATAGGATTCATCTAGTAGAGATGGGGTGGGGGTGGTTTTGCAGGCAACTGGAATACATAAGCAAAGTCACAGGGCTGAAAAGTATAGGATATAGTTAGGGAACAGAGTCACTCAGTTTGATCAAGTATAAAGCAAGCAGGGGGTATGAACAAAAAAGGTGGCTGGCTGGATCCAAACTCTGCAGGGACTAAAATGCCAAGCTAAGTAAGAAGGCTAGAACGTAACGGGTAGGCAATAGGGTGCCACTAATTGCAAAGAGATTGACAGGGCTGTACTCAAGGCAGATGAATATGGCAGTGCTGGCTGCAACGCTTTGGAAGGGGGAGTGCCCGGAAGCCAAGGAGGCCAGTAAGAAAACTATTGTAATATTTAGGCAGAACCAATGGTAATGGAACTGTATGGGAAAGATGTGATTATCTGCAACATCTCACTCCCCAACTTTCTTTTGGTGCCTCCTTGAGGCAGAGCTGGTGTGATGAGGGTCCCTACCTTCCAGGACCAACACCCCTGAAAGCAACACATGCCTACTGGCAAAAGAATAAAAGAATTGAACTAACACATGACTCTAAAATGTAAACAACAGCGAGTGAATCATCTTCTCACTGCTGGGTTGAGAGGGAACCACTAAGGGTTATCAGAAAAGCATATCATTAACTAAGGTCAGAAATGAGGTAACACTATGTGAAGCAACCTAAAGATTGGCACCTTCACTGCCACTTCAGCTGAGCACAATAAACTCTGATTGGATACTGACTTTGCAAACTTACAGAAATTTGATTTGTACAAAGTTCTGGAAAATGTAATTGGACTTCTGGGTTTCAGTTTAGGTTTAATTGGCACCCTACCCACCTGCATTCTGCCTCCTGCCACATGTCACAGTTAAGTGGATCGAACCCAATGCAAAGAGCAAGAGACAAATGTATTCAAAGCCCAACTGGGTATTCAGAGTCTGGATAATTTGTCTCTTGCATTTTGTAATATTTTGTAATTTGTTTCGTGGATATTCATGAGAAGCAAGTGATCAAGAAACAGCTGGGGAGACTGCACATGTATTCCTCAGGTAGTGAGAGAGATTATAATTTAAAGAGAAAAAAATCTCTCTCATATTTTAAAAAAAATTAACTGGAAAGGTGTTTGCTTGCTGCATACCAATTATGCCTGTGGTGTGAATGGTATACCAAACCAGGAAGCTCCAAGTTGGCTTAGCAATGGCCCCCACTTATGTTATTTTTGCTCACTCCTTTGTATGAATGCTCAAAAGAAGGCATATGAGGAAACATCCAAGTCAAATTTTCCTTCTTTATCTTTATACCATGATAGTATACTGTTTGACCTTTTCAAGAGAAGGCATCTTTCTCTATAAGAAGCCACATAGGTTGGAAGAACTCTGGGAGGTCAGGCACCCTGCTCGTAGAGCAAGAAAATGGTCTAACCATTCTGGAAAACAATTTGGAATTAGTGAGAAAAGTCATACTTTGACTTAAGGGCCTCACCACTGGATGAATGCATACCCCAAGGAAGTCGAAGACCGAAAGAAAGGCCTCATATATGTTTAAATAGTAAAAGCACCACTTTTCATAGTAGCAAAGAATTAGAAAGCAAGTGGGTGCCTACTGATGAGATAATGGCTGAACAAAGGTGAATCTAATAGATACTGGGTTCATAAATCTAGAATGAAAAGAGATCTTGGAGGTCACCTAGTCGAATCCTTCATTTTATACAAGGGGGAAACAGAGGCTCTGAGATGCTAAATAACCTGCCTACCCAGCTAGAAAATGGTAGAGCCAAGATTTGAACCCAGTTCTTCTGATTCCAAATCTAGCATGCTTTTCTTTATACCACACTCTTTCATTTTTAATAATTATTTTATTTGTTTCATTAAATATTTCCCAATTACATGCAATTTTTTTACAATCATTTAAAAATTTTTTGAGCTCTAAATTCTCTCCATCCCTCTAATCCCTCCTCTCTCCTTAAGAAGGCAAGCACTTTGATTTTGATTATACATGTGAGGTCATGGCATACATATTTCCATATTAGCCATGTTGCAAAAGAAAATGCAAACAGAATAAGACGATAAAAATAAAGCAAAAAAAGTATGCCTCAGTCTGCATCCAGAGTTCATCAATTTTCTCTCTAGGGGTGGATAGTGTTTTATCATGGGTCCTTTGGAACTGTCTCAGATCATTGCCTTGATCAAAGTAGCTAAGTCTTTCACAGTTGATCAGTGTTACAATATTGCTGTTACTGTGTACCATGTCCTCCTAGTTCTGCTCACATCCCTTTGAATGAATTCATATAAATCTTCTCAGGTTTTTCTGAAACCACCCTACTTCTTATATCTTATCACTTCTTATAGCACGGTTCTTATAGTATTCTATCACAATCATATACCACAACTCGTTTAGTTATTCCCCAATTGATGGGCATTCCCTTCATTTCCAATTCTTTGAAGCACAAAAAGAGCTGCTATAAATAATTTTGTACAAATAATTCCTTTTTCCTTTTCTTTGATCTCTTTGGGATATAGATTTAGTCATGGTATTGCTGGGTCCAAGGGCATACACAGTTTTATAGTGCTTTGGGTATAGTTCCAAACTGTTCTCCAGAATGGTTAGACTAGTTCACAATTCCAACAATAGCACATTACTGTCCCAATTTGTCCATATCCCCTGTGGCACTTGTCATTTTCCATTTCTGTCACATTAGCCAATCTGAAAGGTATGAGGTGGTATCTCAGAGTTGTTTTAATTTGCATTTATCTAATCAGTAATAAGTTGGAGCATTTTTTTCATGTGACTTGTGATAGCTTTGATTTCTTCTTCTGAAAAGTGCCTGTTCTCATCCTTTGAGCATTTATTAACTGGGAAGTGGTCCTTATTTTTATAAATTTGGCTATGTTCCCAATACATTTGAGAAATGAAGGCTTTATCAGAGAAACTTGTTGCAAAATTTCTCCTCCAGCTTTATGTTTTCTTACTAAATTTGGCTGCATTAGTTTTGTTTGTGCAAAAAGCTTTTTAATTTTATGTAATCAAAATTATCCATTTTACTTCCTGTAATCTCTTTTATCTCTTGTTTGGTCATAAACTTGTCTGTAACCATATATATCACAGGTACATTTTCCATGCTCCTCTAATGTACTTATATTACTCCTTGAGTCTAAATCAGGGATGGGGAACCTGCAGCCTTGAGGCCACATGTGGCCCTTTAGGCCCTCAAGTGCAGACTTTTGACTCAATCCAAACTTCACAGAACAAAGCCCCTTAATAAAAGGATTTGTTCTGTAAAACTTGGACTCAGTCATAAGGCCACACCTAAGCATCTAGAAGGCCACATGTGGCCTTGAGGCCACAGGCTCTGCACCCTTAGTCTAAATAATTTATCCATTTTGACCTTATCTTGATATATGGTGTGAGATATTGGTACATGCCTAGTTTCTGTTATGTTGCTTTCTAGTTTTCCCAGCAATTTTTGTCAAATGTTGAGTTCTTACCCCCAAAACTTGGATCTTTGGGTTTATGAAATACTACATTACTATAGATAGTCATTTTCTACTGTCTTGTATACCTAATCTATTCCACTGATCTATCACTGTATTTCTTTGCCACTACCAGATTGCTTTGGTTATTACTGCTTTATAGTATAGTTTGAAAGCTGGAACTGCTAAATTACCTTCCTTGACATTATTTTTCATTGGTTCCCTTGATATTCTTGACCTTTTGTTCTTCCAGATGAATTTTCCGACTATTGTTTTCTAGCGCTATAAAATAATCCTTTGGTAATTTGATTGGCATCACACTGAGTAAGTAAATTAACTTAGATAGAATTGTTATTTTTATTATATTGGCTCAACCTACCCATGAGCAATTAATATTTATCCAGCTGTATAGATTTGTCTTTATTTGAGTGAACAGTATTTCGTAATTGTGTTCACGTAATCCCTTGCTTTTTCTTGGCAGGTAAACTCCCAATTATTTTATATTGTCTGCAGTTATTTTAAATGGAATTTCTCTATCCCTTTCTGCTAGGTTTTGTTGATAATGTATATGCTAATGATTTATGTGGGTTTGTTTTATATCCTACGACTTCACTGAAGTTGCTAATTGTTTCCACTAGTTTTTTTAGTTCATTCTCTAGGGTTTTGTAAGCGTATCATCATATCATTTGCAAAGACTGAGAGCTTAGTTTCCTCATTGCCTATTTTTAATTCCTTCAATTTCTTTTTCTTGTCTTATTGCTACAGCTATCATTTCTAGTATAATATTGAATGATGGTGGTAAAAATGAACATCATCGTTTCGTCCTAGATTTTATTGGGAAGGCTTCAGGGTTTATTCCTCTAACAGAGAATTCTTACTCTTGATTTTAGATAGATGTTGTTGTTCAATCAAAGCTGCTGCTGCTTCTGTCACCACCACTCAGTCCTACCACTGGCATTTCATCCATGTGGTCTCCAGGCCAGCATCTTCCCCTGTGTCACAGATCTTTCTCTGATTTCCTATGCTGTCCTGGGCTGGAAGAATGTCTCACTCTGACCTGTTATTGGCTCTATCACTCCAGAATTGGATTTTATTTTAAGGTTGTTTGGAGGGGAATGTTGGGAGAGCTTCAATGAGTGCTTCTCTACTCCACCATCTTGTCTCCACCCTTAGAAGTCCACACTGTATGTCATGAAGGAATATCATTTTGCTGTACAAAATGGCATCTATGAGGAATTTAGGAGAAGACTTGTATGAACTGATTCAGAGTAAAGAAAGTAGAACCAGGACTACAGCATACAAAATGACAATAATATAAGTGAAAAGAAAATTAAAGACATCAGAATTCAGATTATATGCAATGACCAATCTTTGCTTTGGATGAACTACGATGAAACAAGCTTCCCTCCTCTTAAGAGAGAGGTGATAGGTTACCAATACTCCTTATGCTATTAGCTATTGTCTCTGTATCAGCCAGTACTGATTAATTCTTTTTCTTTGCTGTAATGGAGGGATCTATGGGGTGTAAATAACATCAGGTGGACAACTACAAGAGGTTTTTTAAACAAAGTCATGCAGGAAGTATAGAAATGTCCTGCTACTGGCCCTGGAGTCAGGAGGACCTGAGTTCAAATCTGGCCTCAGACACTTGACACATGTACTAGCTGTGTGACCTTGGGCAAGTCACTTAACCCCAATTGCCCTGCCAAAGAAACCAGACAAAAAAAGAAATGTCCTGCTATGTGAGGAATTACAGAGCTAAGCAGAGGTTGTTGGAGCTGACAGGGAGCATAAGCTTAATGAAGGAGCAAGAGGTGGCAATTGATGGAGCACATATGTTTTTATCCACAAAGCAAACAGAGAATAGAAGGATGGAAATTCTTGTTTCAAAGTAAAGTTATAATATTTTTAATAATGTCTATAATAGTTCTAAAGTAATACCTTTTAATTGTATTTAAAGGACATTTGCACAGATCGGAGAAATCAGAGTAAAAGCATAAGATTGTGAGCTCCCTGAGGACAGCGACTGTCTGGGTTTCCTATCTGTATCCCCTGTGCTTGCTGCAGTGCTTAGGACATGCCTTCTTCATTCATTCTTATGCCTATAAGCATAACTCAATATTTAATGAAGCCAGCTTAGGCTGTTTAAAGTACTATCAGGCTTTGGAGACACAAAGATGGCAGGAAAAGCAATTCCTGACATCAAGGAGTTTACATTTTGCTGTATTTAGTGCATTTGTATTCAGGCAATCAACAGGCATTTATTAAGTGCCTGCTGTGCCCCAGGCAGTGCACATAGTAAGCACTAGGGATACAAGGAAAAGGAATAAAACAAATTCCAAGGAGCTTACACTCTAATGGGGGAGACAACAAGGGCGTATACCAGCATAGACAGCATAAATATAAAAGAATAAATACAAATATCTGTGTTTGTCATTGTTCAGTCATTTTCAGTCATACCCCAAATGGGGTTTTCTTGGTAAACATACTGGAGTGCTTTGCCATTTCCTTCTCCAGCTCATTTTACAGATGAGGAAACTGAGGCAAACAGGGTGAAGTGACTTGCCCAGGGTCACATAGCTAGTCAGTGTCTGAGGCCAGATTTGAAGTCAGGAAGAGGAGTCTTCCTGACTCCAGGCCCCTCCTCCCTCCGTATAGTTATCCCTTCCACATTGTGACTTTCTCCATCATGGTTTTGATATATCACAGGTTGTGTGGAACGTTTTATACCGTTTTATATCATTTTTAATTTCAACTAGACCCAGAGCCTGAATTAATGAGTAACTGGATAAGGATCCAGGACCTGGGCTTCTTTGTTCTTTCTAAAGTTTGCTCAGGAAATACCCTTACCTCTGTTGACAAGGCCAGATTAGACTGACCTAAGGACATTCTTACCCCTGTTAGCCATTAAAGGATGAGACCCTAACCCCAAGAGAGACTACCTCGCTTAATATTAACTGATCTTTGTCAACATTCTTTACAAATAAAATCCTCTTTTTGTATCATGGTTAAACATACATGGGGGTCATAAATGTGAGGTCATACAGGCTTGCTAGGTCTGCTAAAATAACGTATATAAGTTTTCTCATTGCTTTGTTCAGGCAGCCAGAGCTTGTGCTCTGACTCCTTGTACATACAAGTAAGCTAGCTTAGCTATGCTTTAAGGGAAAATAATAAACAACATGGATTTTTCTATCACCTAGCTCTGTTGTTTCCTTCAACCAAATTTTCAGGTTTAACAGTCGGCATAAGAAATTAAGTGTGGATTTGGGGGGAGTTTTGCAGAAACCACAGATGACACACAAAACCCAGTAGACAACACAGAAAAAGTTTAGAAACTCATAAATGCATAAGATATTTTAATCTTGTAATACCATAGTATTTCAGACTTGTCTGTTATGAAGGGAAGGCCAAAAATTTTTATGCAGATTTTTCCAGATGGGGGGAGGGTTGCCACACTCCTACATCCCTCCCATGTGGAAGGGATAACTGCGTATGTATATGCAGATAGATAGATAGATAAAATACAAGATACTATGGAAAGAAAGGAAATAGCTGTTGGAGGGGGTCAGGAAAGGCTTCATATGTAAAGAGGTGCTTGATCTGCCTTGGAGGGTAATCTTATGGGCATAGTTGAGGAAGGAGTGCATTAAAGGCACGGGAGGGGGCAGATGGACTATCATGTGAGGAACAGAGAGAAGGCCAGTTTGGCATCATGGCAGAGTGCAGGGAGTAAGGTAGCAGGATACTGGAAAGTTAGCTTGGGGCTTTCAAAGCTACACAGCCGAATTGATATTGGATCTTAGAGGCAGTAGGCAGCCATTTAAGTTGAATGAAAAGAGGAGCACTGTGTTCAGATGTGCCCTTGAGGCCAATCACCTTGGCAACAGCATTTGGAAGGGACTGGAGAGGGCAAAGATGAGGCACAGGCGGTTCCAAAGATCTAGGTAAGAGATGATGAGGGCCTGAACCAGGATGGTGTTTGTGGGTGTGGGGAGAAGGGGTCAGATATGAGAGCTGTTGCGAAGGTAAAACCAATTGGCTTTGTGGGTGAGGGAGAGGAAGGAGTAGTGAATAACTCTGAGGCTACAGACCTTGGTGACCAGAAGAATGGCAGTGCCTTCAACAGGAACACTGCCATTTGGAAGAGGAGAGAGATTGGAAGGAAGATAACCAGCTTTGTTTTGGGCATGTTGAGTCTGAGATGTCAACAGGACATCTGATTTGAAATGTTCAGTTGCACTGGGGAAAGCTTGAGTTCAGCTGAAGGGAGAGACTGCATTTATAAACTCTCTACTCAGTGTCAAGCCTTTTGCTCTTTGGGGAGGGGTGGTGTCTCGTCTCTCAGGAAGTGGGCATTTTACCCCAGAGAACTTCAAAGTTGAGACTTGTCTGGCATATATTATGTCATTTGAGCTCACAACAACCATGTGAGTGTGGAACTGCTGCTCACATTTTACAGGTGAAGAAACTGAGGTTTAGAGAAGGAAAGTGCCTTTCCTATGGTCACATAGCTAACAGGCCCCTGGGGAAGGACTGGTACTCAGGTCTTCTCTGGCCGGTACTTTAGCCCATATACACCTTGGTTTTTTCACATCACACAGAGATAATAAGGGAATCGAAGGTCCTTCCTGGAGTCATTTATATTGGCCTTCCTAATTGTTCTAAAGCTGACTTCTAAGGCAGGAAGGTTTATTGAACCAGGGTTGTAGGAGGGAGGATAAGGCACTTCTGATGTGTGAATTGAGTGAATTGAACTACGTGACCCATATGGAACTAAATGACGTCAAAGTGAGATGACATTGATCTCACGCTGTGCTGTCCATAGATCCAAAAATGCATTCAAATTAACGTGGAATGCAAAAGGCCATTCAAAAGTGAATCCTCCTTGACTCTGCCCCCCCAAGAAGAAGGACATTCATGTTATAAGTATGTGCTAAATATAGACAATTAACAGCTAAGATAATTCAGGGCCAAATCAAATGGCCAGAGGCCTGCATGTGACAATGATCTGGCAATGGCAAGCTCTAGTCGTTTCTTCCCTATCAGCTGCTTGGGGAGGACAGGCTTGGGACCTGCTGGGTAATGAATGACCCAGGGAATACCGAGGAGCCTTAAAACAGGACTTGACTGTACTTCTATGTCCCCCTCAATGATCAATAAAGCTTGAGGGCAATAACAAAGGATCTTTGTGGATTCTGGCTCCTTGTTTACAAAGGGTCCCCAGCTGCCAATAGCTGGTGGCTAGGCAAGAGGATTTGGCAAGAGCCGTTAGTCATAGTACTGTGTCTCCAAGAAAGACTAACCCTACCTATGCTTCCCAGACCATCCCAACTTTTTACTTCTTCTTCCCCTTGCCAGTAAACTGAGTCCTAGGAATAAGCTCTATTATGGAAATACATTGGGACCTATAGCTACTAGCCACTGCAACCCCCTAGCCCTCATCATGTGTTACCTCAGGAAAACTGCCTAGTACTTGCCCCCAGGGTGGAGAAAAGCCTTGAAAGGGAAAATGCCATGATAACTGCCTTGAGCTCCATCTGAGATCTATTCTGAGTGATTCTTTGCCTAGAAACCCTATTTAAGACACAATCTGAGCCAAGTCTTTCCAACCTCCCTGTCTTCCCCCTTCACTACCACTACCAGATGAGTGGGTGCCTTGGCTTAAATAGAAGTCCTGATCTATGTATAGTAAAACCCTGGTGCCTGCTGCTAGACGGTCCTATCCCTGGCCTTTGGGACATATTGGGGTGGGGGAAGACTATGTCAAGTTGCTGCTGTTTAGGATTATCAAGAGATTGTTAACTTTTATCTCCTTGTATCTTTTAATAATATCATTGAAAGCAAAGCTGTCATTCGGATGTACCTGGAGGAGGTGGGCTTTCTGGGGAACCAGTCACCATCAAGATCCTAGTGTAAAGATGGAGGGAAAGCTATTTTCAGAGTTTAGACTTTTCTGAGCTTGAGGCTAACTTCACTAGCCTGAGACTAAAAAGAGGGACACCTTGAGTGGTTCATTTGCATAGAAAAAGTCATAAGCCACTTGGGCTAGACAAAGACAATGGGCCTGCCCAGGGCCTTTTCCTTAACCACTCACTGAGGTGGGCATGGAGAAGGAGAGAATTCAATATTAGAAGGGCCAGACCTGCTTGAGAATGTAGCTAGTGAGCAGAGAATGTGAGAGAATTCAAGATATGGGTGCCTGGATCTGGGATTCTTCTCAGGAGGTGGTAAGCCCCAGAGCCAAGCAGGCCTCTTACTGGGTCTACATAGTGGGATCTAGCTCTTTCCAAAAGTATGTAGCTGTACTCTAGACCAGGCCTTCACCTGAGACAAAAGGCAAACACAAACATCAGACATGCTTTAGGAATATCATGTTGGGAGCTTTGTGGAGGATAGATTGGAGTATCGAAGAGACCAGAGGATCGGACACAAATTAGGTAGCCACAACAATTGTCCATGGGGCCACTAGGTGGCACCATAGTGCATAGAGCATAGGGCCTAGAGTCAGGGAGACTCATCTTCCTGAGTTCAAATTTGACCTCAGACACTGTGTGACCCTGGGCAAGTCACCTAACCCTGCTTGCCTCAGTTTCCTCATCTGTAGAATGAGCTGGAGAAGGAGATGGCCAACCACACCTGGATCATTGTCAAGAAAACCTCAAACAGGCTTACAGAGCATTGGGCATGACTCAACAACGACAGCAGTCCATGGGAGGAGTAATTGAACTAACTGTGGCTGTAGTGGTAGAGATCAGGTGTCAGATTTGGAGATTGAAATTGGGAAATTTGGTAACTGATAGGATATGTGGAATGAGGGAAAAAGAGGGGTCAAGGATGCTACCTTGGTTAGCAGGAGACTGAGTGAATGATGGCACCTTAGAGAGAAATCGGGAATTTTGGAAAGAAGATGGTACGTTCTGTATGAGACCTGCTGAGTTGGAGATGCCCGGAGGTGGGTACTGAAGGTCAGGGGAGAGAGTGGAGCTGGGTATATAGACTATGGAGCCATCAGCATGGTCATGATAATTAAATAGTAATAGTAAATAGGTAGCATTCATGTGGTGCTTAAGTTTGCCAAGTGCTTTACATATGTTGTCTCATTTGCTGCTCACGACAATCCTGGGAGGTAGGTGCTATTGGCATATGCATTTTACAAATGAAGAAACTGAGGCTGAGAGAGCTTTAAGTGTCCGAGGAAGGACTGGAACTCAGGTCTTCCTTATTCCAAGTCAGCACCCTATCCAAAATTCCCTATTCCTGTCCTTTTCTAAGTTTAGTTAGCATGGACCTGGTTCTTCTCCACAGGAAGCATGACAATGCCTGCCTACTGATGTGTGAAGCCTTACTTGCCCATGAGCCAATACAGAAAGGATTCCAAACAAACAAACCAACCAACCTTAGGTTTTTCTGGGAGTAGAGAAAATGAGTGCCCAAAGGACAAGGGACTGAGGGATTCAAGGGCAGAGGATGCTGGAGAATTAAACCCCTAAAGGGTGGAGATTTGGAAGGGAGAGGGATGGAGCTAGAGCTGGAGGATGGGCTGAGGGGGAGGGACTGGGGTCATGATGAATTTAGGATCAGTTTAGGAAGCCGAGAAAAGGGAGGAATGGAGTACTGGGAGGTCCTGATCAGAGAGAAATGTCAGAGTTCTTGAGTAGGGAAAAAATGTCTTAAATTTCTGTATTAGCTAATAGACAAGTAAGGCTTCACGCGTCAGTAGGCATTGTCATGCTTCCTCTGGAGAAGAACCAGGTCCATGCTAACTAAACTTAGAAAAGGACAGGAATAGGGAATTTTGGATAGGGTGCTGACTTGGAGCAAGGAAGACCTGAGTTCCAGTCCTTCCTTGGACACTTAAGCTCTCTCAGCCTCAGTTTCTTCATTTGTAAAATGCATATGCCAATAGCACCTACCTCCCAGGATTGTTGTGAGCATCACAAAATTTCTTAGGTGCCTGATATGTGCCAGCCACCATGCTAAGTGCTCATTTTACAAATGTTATTTCATTTGATCTCCTCACACTAACCCTGGGAGATAGCTACTGAGGTAACTAGGTGGCATAGTGGAGAGAGCGCTGGGCCTACAGTCACGAAGACCTGAGCTCAAATTCAGCCTTAGACACTTAGTAGCTGTGTGACTTGTGCAAGTCACTTAACCTCTGTCTGCCTCAGTTTCTTCAACTGTAAAATGAGGCTAATAATAGCACCTACCTCCCAGGGTTATTGTGAGCATCAAATGAGATAATATTTGTAAAAGTGTTTAGCACAATGCCTGGAACACAGTAGGTGCTATATAAAAAGGTATATCATTGCCCTTCATGATTAAAGGAATACAATGCTGGTGAGGTCAAGGTTGTGCTGACTCTAAGGTGCAGAGTTTTTCCCTCTGCACTCTACTGCCTCCCATACACAGGAAGAGTGAGTGAACCCTCTCCCTCAGCCACTACCTGGACAGCTCCCTGAGGCCATCTGAAGAGGGGTCACTGGAATGGGGAAAACGGGACTGCAGTACAATCTACAAGGAAGACGACTTTTTTTTCCCTTATGAGAAGCAGCATCTTCGGCAAATGCAAAAGGGTACATTTCAAGCCCATGTTTCCTTTTCCTTCTGCTTTCCTCTGACCACTCTGTTTTCATATCCTGGATGTATTGAATCAAACAAACCTTAATATTTAGTAGTAAAGTGTTTTTCCATTATTCAGCCATTGATTTAAGCTTTCTTAATGGTCTAATTCATTCCTATTTTAAAGCACTCTAGCACCAAACTCCTGGGAGAGGTAACATTGGCTTCTAAAAACAGGAGATTTGAAAAAGGGTAAAAATGCACAATTTGTCAAACTACAGTCCTAGAAAAAAATTGATCTTTTAAGAACTCTTCCATAAATCATTTGCCAATAAATTCAGTTACCTAAGAAAGGCTTGTGGTGGGCTTCCTTTGGGGAGAAGGAGAGGTGGGTTTTCACAAGGGGCTTCTCCCAGACTCCTGGGGTGGTTTTCTCAAAGCCATTGGTGTTTTCCTATTGTACTATCATTTGGGGAAGGTTTATTTGTCTTTATCTTCCAACTTCTTCAAGGAGCCAGCTAGCAGATGTGCTTCTCCACACTGCATCAGCATTCGAATGTTCAAATTATTTTAAATGTTCTAAATCCCCAAGTGTATTTGTTTTCCAGAGAGTCAAATGAGTTATCTCCACCCCTCAAAAAAGTTCTATCCAGCCCATCCTACCTTATACATGTGGTCGCCTCTATTAGAATGGAGACTCCTTATGGTCAGGATTTGTCTCCCTTTTGTATCTGTATCTCTAGTTCCCAGAAGAATGCTTGGTACATAGTAGGCACTTAATAATGCTTTTTCATTCATTCATTCATCTATTCATTTAGAGGTCAGGGAAAAGGGGGATGCTTCGGTTGCCTTTGGCCCCCACCAGGATCCTCTGCTCAGAATACTTTCAAACAGAAACTCACAAGTAGAAAACAGATTCCAGACTTGGCTTTCTAATGTAAACTTTGCTTTTAAGGTCAATTTAACTGATAAGGCCTCCAAATGTTCTTCATTCTCAACTGCTGAAAGCATTAGGACATTTTCATTAGCCGATCTTTATTGTTCTTTAACTTTTCTGGGCTTCTTTCTGTCCTGGACCCAATTGTTAATCTTCATCATAGAATGTGTGGTGAAATGAGCTAAGAGTCATTATCTTCGCTGGTGCTGAAATGTGGGGATCCAATAGCAGCCTAGGGTAAGAGGCATATAATTATCATACGAGATGGATCTAGTGTAAATATGTCTTGAAAAAAAAGTCTGAGGGATATTTTTCCCTATTAACTCAAAAGTTTTCATTTGCCCCTTTCCTTATTGGTAAAGGTCCTTCTGGATAAAGGAGTTTTACAATGCTCTCCACCCCTATCCTCCCTCTACCCCTTTGCTCATGTTGGTCCTTTGTCATGGATTGCCTGTCACCTTCCTCTGCTTATCCTTCAAAGGACGGTGCTGGTACCCCCAATCTCAGGCTGCATTTACTAAAGTTCAGTGCCCAGGATGAGGGAGCTGTCAGTCCCATGGTCCTCAGCCCCAGAGCAGGTCTCAGGAGGAGGACTTTGCTCAGTTCTGCCACCTCCACTCTTCTAGACTCTCAGGTTGCCAAGTCCAGTGTCATCCTTGATGCCTCAGTCACCCTCAACCCACATGTCCAATCAACTGCCAAGTTTTGGTGATTCTCCTTTCTCAACATTTCTCAGCTTTGCCCCTTACTCTCCACTCACATGGCCACCACCCACTTCTAACCTGCTCTATTGCAATAACCCTGTTGAGGTCAGAGTTGGGAGAGCAGTTATATGGGCAACTAGGCTTATATGGACAGAAGCCTGTACATGTTCAGGATGATGATGTAGTTTTAGGGTTTTATGGTGGTTGAAGATTAAGGAAGAATTTTATGACACAGGATGGTTGACAAGAAGGACAGAAGGACACAGGATAAGGGAGAAAAAACTAATTCTTATGGTCTTACAAGATGAGAAGTCTTATGGTACTTTAAGACAAGGGGGAAAGGACTTTAGGATACCCTCAAGTCACAGGATCTTCAGGAGGCTCTTCACAAAGTCCTGGGAAAGCAACCCCTCATATTCTTTTTAACCCATAAAGCACTGTTTGTATCCACATCAGCCTCCCAGTCAGTATCTCTGCTTTCATTCTCTCTATACTTCAACTCCTCCACCACACAGCTGCCAAAGTGATTTTCCTAACACGCAGGGCTGACTGTGTTACTCCTCTGTTTAATAAACTGACGTGGTTCTTTATTATCTCCAGGATCAAATACAAACTCTTCCATTTGGCATAAAAAGCCCTCTACAACCTGGTTCTACCCCACCTTTCTAGGATTATTACTGACTATTCCCCTTCACAGACTCTTCAGTGTAGGCAAACGAAACCTCCTGCTGGCCTTCATCCATCACATATGTATCTCCCATCTCTGTGCCTTCACATAACTTGTTCCCCGTGCTGGGAAGGCAATCTGTTCTCAATTTCAGCAGTGCTGCTCCCTACCTGACAACTCTTCTGCTTGCTGGCCCCTTCTCCTTCGCCACAAGTGACCTTGCATTGATTTGGTGTTAGCTATGTACTTTTATGTATCTAAGATGTCTGTCCCAGTAGAACGCAAGCTTCTTGAGAGACTATACAGCACTACTCTTGGCTTTGTAGCCTCTGGGCTTAATACAATGCCTAGTACAGAGTAGGCACTTAATGGTCACATATTGACTTGACAAATAATTGTTAATTGATTGACCCATTGACTGATCTACCAAAGGATATACATTACAGTGAAATGAATTTTGATTTAATGAGGAAATTTTGTGGTTGTGAGCCGTGGAAGAATTGAAAATAAGTATTACACAGAGGGCAATGGACAGGCACGTGCTGAGAGTGAGCAGGCTGCATGTAGCACATACAAGGAAATATGAAGATGAACCAGTGTAAGGACCACACGATTGAAAAAACAGAAGATGAGCCGACTCTCTGGCAAGCACAAGGTTCTAGAACTTTGGGCTACATTCATATCCCTATGGTGACAAGACAAATCAAGCAAGGCCCCCAGCATGTAGGGTGGGATCCTGTGGCAAACTTGTTAGAGGCCAAGGGCAGAGCCACCTTTGATGGACAGGCATAGTTAGAGGGAACACCCATATCATTGAATCATATCACCATTGGGATGGAACAAGTTCCCCACTCTTAGAGATGTTCACGTTAGTTTTCCTTGCAAGGCAAAACTTCTCATCTCTTGAACACTTGAAATCTTTATGCAGAGAACTGCTTGTTGGGCTAGTGTGGAAGGTGTCCATGCTTCCATACAATTCAAGGGCAGGGCACATGGCGGGCCCTCTAGCAAAAGGATAGTGGGTTGGGGTTAGAGTGGATATCTGGGATATCTTCAGCAGAGGTAGGGGTCTTTCCATTGCCCTTTTGGTGATCTCAACTCCCAACCTTCAGAAGCTGTGGGATTCCATAATTTCTTTTCATATAACCTCACTGAATGAATACTGGTGTTAAACAGATGAGCCTTGGTTTTGAGAGAATCTTGGGGTCTTGACAACGGTGAAGAAAACAGAAACTATGATTAATAATATCTGAAGCTAGCAAGGGACAGGAAGGGAAAGCAATAGTTCCCTCTTGTAACAGCTGTGGATAATGATTCTACCTTTCTCATGTAAATGTAAATGTAACAGCACTGTAAGTAATATATGCAATGTATGAATGTAAACAGCACTGACCTGGAAGTCAGAGGACACCAGGCTTCTTAGCTCTTAGCAGAGCTCTGCCATTGCTACGGTGACCTTGGGTAAGTCCTTTCACCACTGGACTTCAGTTTCTTCAGCTATCAACTGGTGATAATAGTTGCCTTGTCTTGCTCACAGTGCGGTGGTGGTTTTGAGGCTTAAATAATTCATGGGTGAGTGTTTTGAAAAAGTTAAAAGCACCATGCAAATAGAGAGTGGTATTATTTTATAGTATTAGCATTATCTCTCTGCCTGAGAGAACATAATAACCCAGGAGCCAATGACAAAGGGTTTAGCAACAACATCCCAATTAGACATCAGTGCATGGCAGCAGGTAAACTGCCAAAAATATATCAGCATATAGGGAAGGGAAGTCATTCATTTTTCATAAATGCCAAAGAGGAAGAAAGTTCAGTTTTTCTTCAACTGTGGAGCTCATACCATTATTCATAGAAATGTAATCATCTATTCACTATTTCTTCATCCAACTTCTGAAAAATGTTACACTTGTACCCACAGTGCAAGGTGAATAGATACATTTGCTTGATCCCTTTTGGGCAGTGTGCTAGTAAACTGGCCAAGGCTGGCCTTGAGCATGGGGCAGATGGATGGATGGACTAAAAACTGTTAGAAAGCACTGGTGTCAGCCTAGTTGAAAACTCCTTGTCGGGTCAGTTTAGCTGTGTGATACTGGTATACAACAGAAATGCCCTGGCAGGGATATGGCCCTTCTCAATGTGATCCCCAAGGACTGCAGGCTCTGCATGGGAAAATGCAGCCCTGAGAAAGCAAGAAACTCATTTTCTCTGGGAACTCAGAAGGAAGACTGTGAATGTGATGGGCATCCCTGGATACTGTAAGTATCCCTACAGCCTACTGCTGGCATAAGGAATCACAACAGCAGCAGCGGTGGCAACAACAAAACCCCAAAGTCACACCCGTGGTTCATCCTGAGGGTGTGGAGACAATTCCAGAGCCCAGGTGCTGTTCAGTCCTTCGAGGTCTCTGATGCCCATAAAGGCCAACTTTGTGCCCAGATACATTGCTGAATTGGGCTCTTGGTAATCCTATGGATTGGTTTAGCTTCCCTGTCAGTGTGATGCAGCTTCTACCAAAAGTCACTGAACCAGATGGGAAGGGAAGAGAGGTTCAAGCTGAGTCATTCAAACCCATCAGGATGACCACCTGGGCTTGAAGGTAGCAGAATGAGCAGTGCTATTGATTAAGCATCTACTGTGTGCCAGGCACTGTGCTAACTGCTGGGGATTTGGAGTAAGGCAAAAGACAGTGCGTGAGGGAGAGAGGGCAGCCAGCTCAAAGCTGTGCAAAACTTCTGCAGCTGCGTGGGAGCTGAGGAGGTGGCTGCAGAGGCTGGGAGGAGCTCTCTGAGGTCTACCCTCCACCATCTCCTATCAGAGGCCAGGGAGTTTCAGAGTTGATTCCATCCTGCCGGTAGATGAGTTCCTGGAGACACTAGAGAGGTCCAGGAGATCACCTGGGGAGGGGAGGGGGAACAGATGACCCTTGAAATGTTTCAACGTAGTTGGAGCTGACCACTAACATGGGCCAACTACAAGCACTCATGGAGGGGCCAGAAGATGAGAAATGTATCCTTCATATGCTGTTATGGGATCTGAACAAAACTGGGAACAGATCTCAGCAGTTACAGGCAAGAGCTTAAACCAGCCTTTTGGCTACAAGACTCTTGAACTTCAAGTCACACAGCAATGGAGGGCAACCAGAAGAAATAATTGCACCCCTAAACACAGATTAGAAGGAATGAGAGCTGAATTTGAAGAGCTAAGAAAACCTGAATAGTGACAGATTGAAGAAATGAAGATCCTCAAAAATCTTCACTTAAAGCAAACACTAGGAATCCTACCTAATTACAAACAGGGCAACCAAAAACCCCCAACAAAACACAGTTTCTTAAATTATTTTGAAGAAGAGATGGATAGGTTTAGACTGGAACTTGAACAAGTGTACCCCTCACCCTTTAGTGCAATGGCATGACTCCAGCTAGGAGACTGATCCAGAGTAATCCACTCCCCCGGCCCTGCCCACCAAAGTAGAATTTACTATGACTGTCATGAACAAATGTTAGTACAGGACCAGGAAATAAACAGTATATGCTTCAGCTGTTGCCAGGCTTTGAACCATAGAATTAAAGATGAAACTATCAAGGAATGCATCTAAGACCAAGCATCAAAAACCACCATGGCAGGGTAACTTGAGAAAGCTACTGGAGATGAGCAGCAAGGCATGTAAAGATTACAGATGTTTGAGAAGCAAATAAGTCAACAGACAGAGATGACCCCTAAGGGAAAATGTGGACCATTTCTAGTCATCTATATGGTGGCAAGGAGCTCAACACAAGGAAAATTCAAGTGGGGTCAACTGAGAAACCAAGTGTGTGCACCCTTAATAGAATTATTATAATTATGTAATTAATGTGAGGATCCACAAACCAGTCATGCCAAAGGATATGACCAAGTCTGGCTTCTCTTCACAATGAGAGAGTAGCAGGGCATAGAAGAGCCATAAGGAAGAGTTCAGCCATTTCACAGAGGTCATGAATTATCAGCAAACAGTTTACCAGCTTTCTTTCAGACATCAGTCTGATCCCAGCTTTCTAGACAAAATATAGCTACTGCCCAGAGAGGAGAAAAACAGTGACCCCTCCCTCCAAATACGGGTCATCTCATATTGTCATACTTTATAAGAAACATTCCCTATTTAATTAAAAACACTATACACTTGCAAGAAAGCAATCTATTTGCTGAGAAGCAAAAGGGGTGTGCCCCAAAGTCCCAGAGGTGTAAAGAGTAACTTCTTAACTATTCACTAGTTATTGAATATGCTGCCTCAAAGTTAAACATTTAAATTGTCTTTATTATCACAAAGCCTTTGATTCAGTTCCATACTCATGGAAGGACACTGTGCTTTGAAAACAGACCCAGGCATAGTGAGATTGCTAGCATATTTGATGTCCACATGGAAAACTTCTTTATTTAAAACATGCCACCACCACAATAGTATAAAGAGGATTAGTTCTAAAACATGACTCCTTTCAGGGAGATGGTCTAAGGCCCTTATGGTTCTGCCTTAGCTTTCAACTCCTTAACGTTGTCTTCTAAGTAGACCTGACTATGTCTTCCAAGTTACAGGGGAAGTGATACCAAACCTTACTAATCACTTGATGAACACATGGATGACAGCAAGTTATGACTTCACCAAACAATACCAACACCACCACCACCACCACCACCACCACCACTACCAACAACAACAACACCACATTAAATGGCTTCCAAATTGGCTCCAATTTGGATTCCAAATGCTTTAAAACGTCCTTTGATTTCAACAAAGATAGAGACTGAAGGCCTTGGGCTTGCATTAAGAGGTCTAATTGAACCAATAGAGGAACCTTGGATTCCTCCAGGCAAGACACTTTCAGTAATCAATTGATAAACATTTCTTAAGGACCTACTATGTGCCAAGTGCTGAGGATACAAAAAGAGACAAAAACATAGCTCTTGCCCTCAAGGAGCTCACAATTTAATGAGGGAGACAACAGGTAAACAAATATGTACAAATAAGCTCTGTACATGGTATCATATATATGTATATATACATGTGCTTATATGTATATATATATATGTGTATATTATATATAATAAACAAGGAATAATCATCAAAGGGGAGGCTTTAGAATTAAAAGCAATCAAGGAGGAAGCTGAAACTGAGTATCTCACCCAAGATCTACTAACATTCTGAAATTGAATTTCAATAGAAAAAACACATTCAAAGGAATTAACAACCAAACAATACCAGTCTTAACATGCACTTTCCTAATTGTAAAATTAGGACTTGGACATTGTAAAATCAGAGTTGGAAATTAGCCTAATGAAAATCCTTTCAACATTAACAAAACGCAAGACTCATCGTCCTAAGGCAGCTATAGAAAGACTAATGCTTCCTTTTTCAAAAGAAAGAAAGAATTGATAGACATTAAGCATGTTATAAAGGCATAGAGATTCTTTTCAAACAAGAGGGCATCATTTTGCCAAGCAAAAGTCATGGGCGACAATTGGTACATGCCACTAGATTTGTCTAATGTAATTGCAAGTGATTTATCAACAGATAAAGCCTATGGCATAGCTAAGATCCAGAGGCAGAATTAAAAGGACCTCTCTGGGCAGCTCTGACAGCAAGAGAATATGGTGACAAGAAAGTGGTGAACAAAAGGCTAAGTAACACAGATTGGTTTATAGAAAGCAAAGCATTTATGAGAGTCATCCGGGATCAGACCAGAGCCCTTAGAAATTACCGAAGGCTAACCATTAAGGAACTCAGTCTTACTGACCCATGCAAATTATACTGTGAGGGAAACGAACTGTGCAACATAGCACTGCAGGCAGCCAACATTTAGCAGCTACTGAAGGGCTCACAGAACATGAGCTGGGGGCTAGAATTATCCACACACTGGCAGTGTCCCCCCAGGGCAAAGCCTCTCAGTACCCTGGACAGCTCTCTAAGGCTATAGATTCTAAAGTAAGGACTGATTGATCCTGACATTGAGTTCCTCATCAGTAATTTATAGGAAATTGTGCATACATGCATGTGTACAGATAATATATTTCTAGAATATATTTTGTGTGTGTGCATGTATGTGTATATTTATATATACTATATATAATATACCATACATATATTATATCCGGGTCTATGTGCTTTTGTAAATAAATATATATTAATCAATCAATCAGCATTCATTACTATATGTCAGGCACTGTGCCAAGTGCTGGGGATACAAAAAGAAACAAAAGACAGCCCCTGCCCTCAATAAGCTCACAATCTGTATGTGTGCCCTGACTCACTTACACATACACACACACACACACACACACACACACACACACACACACCATGTATGCCACATTGGAAAAAAGGAATCTTTTCTGCCCCAGTAGGCCTTAGAATGCCATGACTTCTGATAATCACAGGATCGTAGAATTTCAAGCTAGAAGCGACCTTAAAAGTCTTCTTAAGGGAGGCTAATTTGACTGGGTTAAAGCATTCTGTTCTCCCAGTCATTTATTAAGTGCCTGCTCTGTGTCAGGTACTGGGTTGGAAAGAGATTATACCCTCAAGAACCTTACATTCCCTAGGGGGGAGACCACATGTGCATGTCAGGAAAGACCTTTTACAGAAGGCTCTGGTGTTTAAACTGAACTTCAAAGGATTTTGAGAGGCAAAGATGAGGAGTAAGCTCCTTTCAGCTATGAGGATGCAGCCTAGAAAAAGGCATGGAGATGAGAGATGGTGTGTCACATGTGAGGAACAGCAGGAAGGCCAGTACAGCTGGTCTCAAGAGTGTGTGGAGGGGAGGCTTAGAAAAGTCCAAGCCAAGGAATTTGTATTGTATCATAGAAGGGTCACTGGAATTGATTGAGAAAAGAAGGCTTTAGGAAGCTCATTCTGGCAGCTATGTAGAGGATACATTGGAGAGGAGAGAACTTTGAGGCAGTGAGACTTGTTAGGAGGCTATGAGAGGTGATGAAGGCTTGAAATAGGTGGTGCTTGTGTGTGTGTGTGGAGAGAAGGAGAAGCATATGGAAGATGTTTTGAAGTTAGGAATGGGGCAAGACTTACGTGGCAAGAGTTCAATGGATGTGTGGTGTAAGGGAGGGCGAGGAGGAGAGGATGACTTCGGAGTTCTGAACTTGGATGAATAGAAGGGTGGTTGTACTCTTAGCACAATGGTGAAGGTTTGCCAAGGCAATGGCATCTATTTGGGCAATACTGGGGTTAAACTCCCTCTAGGATCCTTGCTTCTAGACACCCAAAAGGCAGTTGATGATGTGGGATTGGAGCTCAGAGGAGAGACTGTGGTCAGCTGTAGAGATCTGAGAACCAAAGAGGAGTGCAAATTGTTAAATCTGTGGGAGTTGAAGAGGTCATCAAGAGAAGGAAGAGAATTCAGAGCCTTGGAGGGTGTGACAGATGATGAACCAGAGAAGGAGACCCAAGAGAGAGCAGTATAAGGAAAACTAGAGAGGAGAAACTATCCAAGACCAAAGGGTGGTCAACAGTGGCCAATGATATGGAGAGGTGAAGGAGGATGAGGACTGAGGAAAGGCCATCAGATTGGCCAATTAGGAGATCATTGGTAACTTTGAATGATGAGGATGGAAGCCAGATGATGAAAGGTTGGGAAGTGAGAGTAGAATAAAGAGGCAAGGAGAAGGTCAGTGAGGCAATTTTTTAGCTAGCAACACATTCAAAGCAATCAATCTCACTCATTACTACAGAGTCACGTTCTAGAGATTGAGAGCAAGACTTGAGATAGGTACAGGTTGGTGGGTGGAAGAGGAACAGGGAGGAGCATGGGACCCTTCCTGGGCCTGGAAGGGTGCTGCAGTAGACAAGAGACACCATGGGGGCATTGTACAACTTGAGGGTGGCAAAAGAGATTAATTATATACCAATAGAAGGGGTGAAATACAGAAGAACAACTTATTTGTTTATTAATTTTGCAGTAACTGGCCTTGAAGTCAACTTTGAGAACTTTTCCCCCCCAAAAATCATTTCAGTGAAAAACATTGTATTTCTCTTTCTGCCCAGGGTGACATATTGCAGCAGAGGACCTAGTGCAGGCATGTGACAGCAGCAGGACTTTGTGTACTTAGATGGAAAGAGTGTGCCATGAAGGATGAGAGATGGGCACAGAAATGGAGGTGGGCAAGAACCAAAGACATGCTTTGCCTACTTTAGAGTTTTGCCCCTAGTCACCCTTATCAAGTCACATCCCAAATGAAGCAGAAAACTCAGTGGAAGGGTACACTCTCACCTGTGTAGTATCCTGATTATAAATTGTTCCATAGATAAAAACATTTCCTTCGGAATGTTAACCAGTCAGCTCATTCTCTACCCATTAGGGCAACTTTCCATGTTTGGCAAACATGTGGCAGGCCAGTGCCCTTTCTATGCCTCCCAATCAGAATGTGGACATGGTTGCTGCCAGTATTCATTTGAGATAAACTGGAGCTAGGGTGGGAGGAGAGTAGAGATGGGTAATATATCACCTGAAGTCTCAAAGTATGGCAAGAAACTAACTTAGTTCAGAAGGAAGTAATAGCAGCCTTTGGTCACAGAGCTGCTGCTATATTTCAAATGTAATGAAGAAAGCTGTGCTTGGTGACACTAAGGTGAGAATTCCTTTCCTGATGGAGTCTATCTTTGGCATTTGACAGCTAGTACTGAAAGGCACAATACTCACTAATTAACTACTCAATAAATACTATTCTTTCTGAAGCTAAGCAACATACCATTAATGCAAAAATAAAGACGTGCAACATTACTAATGCACATGTGTAATTTCCATTAATTACAGCCACCCACAATATGTCACCGGTATGCTTTTGTCATGAACATTTTGGTGCTTTCAGATGTGGCTCATGACAGCAAAGGAAAAAGGCAGAAAGCCAGTGGGAGATCCAAGCATGGACAGCAGGGTGGTTAAGTTGCTGGTAAAAACACACAAGGTGAGAATGGAGAACAACATGACTGACGTTCGATCAAACACTACTCAACCTCTGTATCTGAATGGCTGCTGTTTCCTCCAAAGCCATTGCCTTGGGTGAGGAGGGGGGTTGTGTGCTCATTCCCACCAGGCTGTAATTGTACCAGACACTTCCTGAGTGGAAGCATTCAATTCCTGAACTGTTCTTTAGGGGTGGCCCTTCGGAGCTCAGTTCATGTTGTTTTGCATCTCTTTATGGATGTCAAATCTCCATCCTTTAAAGGTTAGGTATGATCTGGAGAATTAGCCAAAAGTCATCAGGAACAAAATCTGAGGGATAACATGGCAGTGAGCCAGTTAAGCCACGTGACTAGCTCTGTTGCGTAACACCCACATTGGCTCCGAACTCTCAGAAAACTTTTCTGGCAACTCTTTGATACACTCAACACCTTCCACTTTCTCTCACAAGTATTTGTGAGTATATCCTGGATTAGGATTAAGTCAGAAGTTCTTAACTGGGGGTCTGTGAATTTTTTCATAGAGAAATACACACACACACACACACACACACACATACACAGCTATTACAGGTCTATGTATTATAGGTATATATAATATATTTATGTATCTATTTCAATAGCATTGTTTTCTTTTGTTAATTCAGTGTACCTTATTGTAAACATTTAACAACATGATTCTGTGCAGAGTCTGTAAGGCTTCACCAGACTGGCACCCAAAGTGGTCTGAGGCACCGAAAAGAGGAAGAGCTCATGCCATCTTACTTGCTAGAGGCTAGGTTCTATGAGGGCAGTCTTTCTTTTTCATCTGTGCCTGCAGAAGCCAGTCAGTAAAAAGTCTGTTGGAAGAATGTAACAGTTTGACTGGCCTACTTGCCTAGATTGCTGTCCAAGGTACTAGCGCAATATTAGGTTTTTCCCTAGCAACTTCTAGTCTAAAATAAACTGTCTCAAAGCAAGCCCCTGAGCACCCACGTGCAGGTATACAGACTGTAAGCGTGTATTCAGAAGGACAAATTATCCTGTTCAGATTTGATTTTTGTAGTTTGAGGATTGGGCAAAAGAAGGAAGGAAATATCTTGGCATAAGCTTTGTTTGAAAACAATTTTATGAAGTAGAATTTTCCCAATTCAATCGGACAAAAATGTATTAAACACCTACTATGGGAAAGTGAATATTGAAAGGTAGGAGTGGGTCATAAGCTGCTCTTGTAAAGGAAGGATTTTTTCTCGTATAGCACAGGTTCAATCCAGGACAACCGGATGAAGGGAAGAGCAAGATGGTTGTGACTGAAGCACTGGGATCACAGTGACCCAGCAGCTAGAGGTCTAGAGCCTGGTGCTCAGGGGCTGAGGGCAGAGGGGAATGAGGAAGGAGGTAACAAGGACAAAACAGTAGAGGACGTGAAGGCATTGGAGGCGAGAAAGCTGCTGGAGACAAGCCAAGAGGTAATAAATGGCAGTATGGGAAGTTTGGCTGTGGGATTGGAGAAGCAAGACCTCAGGAAGGACACAGGGGGAGGATGATGGGCAGTCACATTTGAGTCTGGAGTTCCTACGCCGGGGATCTGATGTTGACCAAGAAACAACTCAGAAGGTCAGGGCCCAAATCTGACAAATTAGTTTTTGTCAATGTGTAAACAAAACTAAATTCTAACCCACATCCTCATTTTCCTACTTGCTGGGTTGTATTGTTCCAGGAATGTTACCAGAAGGAGGCTAAGGGGAAAAGGTGAAAATTTGACATGGTACTGAAATGTGGAACGGACTACTGGCAAAATAGCTGGGAAGAGAGAGGAAGAGAGAGAGAGAGAGAGAGAGAGAGAGAGAGAGAGACAGAGAGAGAGACAGAGAGAGAGAAAGACAGAGACAGAGAGACAGACAGAGAGAGATAGAGACAGACAGAGACAGAGAGAGAGAAGACAGAGAAACAGATGGAAGAGAGAGACAGAGACAGACAGACAGAGAGGAGAGAGAAGAGACAGAGAGAAAAAGGGAAAGAAAGAGAGAGAGACAGAGGGGCAGAAAGAGACAGAGACAGTCACACAGAGACAGAGAGACAGAGAGAGAGACAGGGAACAGAAAGAAACAGAGAGAAAAAAACAAAAAGAAAAAAGAGACAGAGACAGACACACAGAGACACAAAGAGAGACAGAGACAGACAGAGGAGAGGGAGGGAGAGAGAGAGAGAGAGAGAGAGAGAGAGAGAGAGAGAGAGAGAGAGGAAGAGACCCCCAGATGATGGATCATCCTTCCTCCCACTCCTCCTGGTTATGGCAAACCATCCAACATGGGGACAAATGACCATGTACATTCACTGAGTGAGAATTGATTTTCCAATTGGGTTAGCTGGGTTGTGAATTCAGCACTTTTATAGTTTGGTATGCTAATGAGGAGCCTTGCCTATTTGACTTTTCTCTTTGGTGCAGAGTTCACTTTCAGTTGAGCACAATAACAAAGTAAATCGATAATTATTGGATTTCTTTCCCCCCAAAAGTTATCAAGTTTCTGAAGAACTTACCTTCATACAACACCCAAATCTCTTTAATCTTCCAAAGACCAGCCAGGGCAGCATCTTTAAAAACCTCCTGGTGCTGTGCATTTAATTTGTGGGCTTTTGTCTGGGAAAGCTACTGAAACTTGCATTTGCTGAGAGCCAGTTAGGCCAGAGGCTGAGGGCTTTAAGCTTTCTTGGGGGTTCTGAAAATTTGATGGGGACACGGTCACCGTAAAGCAGGCCCTACTAGCTTCTGTTGGCAATGGTGGCAGACTGTAGCACCTCTCTGATTGCCTCCTCCAGCTTGGGGCAAGTGGTTGGTGGCTAGAGGCAGGACATGCAGCAGTAGCAACCACATCTTTGGAATGTGTGGTGGATCTGTCTATACTGCAACATGAAACACATCTGGGGAAGTTGAAACTCCAAGACCAAGGAGATCTAACAGGTTGCCTACAATAGGAAGAAAGCTGGATCATGACCTCTAAAAATACGAAAGTACCAGGGCTGGAGAGGCTTTTCTTTAAAAGATAATAGTAGGGAAATTGAAGTATTGTCACAGAATAATGGTCTCCTGTAGCTACAGAAATGTCAAGGGGAAATCAGGATACTGTTTTCTGAAAAGGCTGGACTGATCCTTTGAAGATGCAATGATGACTACTATGCCCAGTGCTGGCTGGATGTGGGGCCATTGGCTGATATGCAGAGCCAGAACAGAGCTCAGTATACCATTATTAACTAGCCCATTTGACCCCAAAGGAGCACTGACCACAGAGAAGGGCACAGATCCATAGGCTACTGTAGGCAACCAATTAACTTTGGGGCTGATCAAACAGAATAATGTCCTCTGTCCCCCATTTGGTTCTCAGTCTAGCATTTGCTGTCTTAATAAACAAATGTTGCTCTAAATATTATTATTATTATTAATATCACTTACATAGTGCTTTAAGGTTTGCAAAATACCTTTATGTATATTATCTCATTTGATATAAAGCGATGAACAAGGATCCAGGGAGAGACTGCCGGACTGGAGAGATGGGTTCAAATACTGCCTCTGCCCATTACTAGCTGTGGCCATGGGTAACTCCATTCTGAGCTCCAGTGTCCTCACCTGTCAAATAGAAAGAACAACGCCTATGGTCCCTACTTCACAGGGCTATGGCGAGGCTCAAAAGCGAATGTAAAGGCAATGAGGCTTATTGACTAAAAGCCCTCCTGCCTCTGACATGTGCTGGCTGTGTATCAGTGAGGGAAGACCCTGCTCCGGTGACATCATAGATCCAGACCAATTTTTTTGGAAGCACTATTCAAGCTTTAGAGAAGAAGGAGGGGAGACAGAAGAGAAGCTATCCAAAAGCAATGGGCAGGAGGTTCTCTTTTTTGTCTTTGTACTGTCACTGCCTGGCAGGGTGGCACCTGGCACATAGGAGGCACTTAATAAATTTGTTGAATTGACTTTATTCTAATTTAATCCTCACAATATTTGGTTTACTCCTATGGGAGAGGAGGCAGGGAGAGGACTAAAAGTTTACTTCTTCCCAGTTTACAGATGATGAAGCTGAGGCCAGAGGAATGAAGTGACTTGCCTATGATCACACAGGGCTCAAAGTCAGCTTGCTCCTGAGCCCAAGCAGAGATCACATGGTCTTGGAGATCATGAAGGGCTAAGGGCTCTTCATCTGAGGTCTGTGGACTTCGAAGAAATAATTTTGATAACTATTTCAATAGAACTGCTTTCTTTTGTAATCCTTTGTATTTTATTTTATGCATTTAAAATTCTCATTCAGCAAAGGGGTCCATAGGCTTCACGAGACTGTCAAGTGCGACTATGCCACAGAAAAGGGGAAGGACCCCATAAAGAAGATTGGCCCAGCAAATGCTTCCCTTCTTCACATGCTTTCCTGCAGCCCAGACATGCTTCAGGGTCTCGGTCTAAATAAGAGGTGGGATTCACCTTTCTCAGCTCCTCCAATAGCCTCCCTCTTTTGTTCCTTACTGCAGTCCTGGGAGGTAAGCAGAGTGGGCATTATCATTTGCCTGAGGCTAGTAGGGGCATCGGGGCTCAAAGAGGGAAATTCACCTAGTTGAGGTCACACAGCCAGTCACTGGTGACCTGGGAGTTGAACCTCAATCTTCTGGTTGCCTACTATGTGCTCTTTTAAAAAGGCCACATACAAATACAGGATTTGGTGAAGGGTTGCCTAAACTCATTTCGAAATGGAAATGCTAATGGAATAGACCTCACTGGGCATCTGAAAATCCTGACAGTGTCTGGCTTTACTTGAGGACTCCCAATTCAGATGAGATTACAGTATGAAGAGACTCCCAAGTCAAAGGCACTTTGGGATCTCCCATTATAGCATGTAAGAACCATTCAACTGTCCAACTGAGGCTCATCCGATGCCCCCCCCCTACCAGGTCTGTCCAATTCTCCACAGCATCTTGTGAAAGCAGTGATTGGGCAGAAACTTACCATTCCCTCTCTGACATCCAAATGTCTAACTCTTGAGAAAGGACCACAGGATAATGAAATTAATCAGGCCCATTTTCATGTATAGCTCTCCAGTTCTGGCTGATAATGGAGCCCTTTCCTGACAATGCAGGACATCTTCAAATTGCAAGTACAATTGAAAGCTATCCACCAAGGCTAGCTCTTTGAAGAAGTTCAGATAGTCTTATCTGCAATGGGGCGAGGGAGGAGGGAAGTCTTTCTTACTGCCTACCTAATTAGCTAAATTCTATTAGAGAATCTATCAAAAGGGGGCACAGAAGGAAGACACTTATGATTTGAGTCCCATTAGTGGTTAGAAGGGGGACAGAGATGGTTCTGAATGCAGCCAGAAATATTTCCTGAAAAGAAAGGCCTTGAGGTCCCAGGGCCTGGATGCCAGTCATCCTGACAGAAGCCCACTAAGGAGGGGCATTCTATGGGAGAAGAGATGATAAACCATTCAGAGGATTTCCTTGGAATCTTGTCATTTTCTGAGAATGCACATGCAGTCAAAGGGGCCCTTTTTCTCTTCTTTCTTTCTTTTTTCGATTTGCCCACAAAACAGAATAATCTCATAACATTTTCTTAAATTTTATTGGCTCCCCTAGTGAACAGCCAAACCTACACAAATACACAAATATAGTAATATGCATGCAAATATCTACATACACATATGTAATCCATGCAGGAATATTGGCAAATGTGTGCAATAGATACTATATTCAGCAAGGCGGCTTCTGCACATCCCCACCAGCGAGAAGACTCGGAGGATGAGAAAGGCCACTGTGGCAGATATTAAAAAGACAATGGTAGAAAGCATATTACTTTGCACAAAATAGTAGGGGAGAGAAGGGTCACAGCTGCCAGCAGCTGAACACCACAAACAGGAAAGGGAGAAAGATTTTCTATCATGAAACTCTAAATTAAATTCCTTCTTCTTACTTCTGAAGGGAAAAATAAAGATTTGTGCAGATGATTGGAACTGTATTTTTCCAAGGCTGTGGGCTAGTCTCATGTGGGCTAGGCACATAGTTGGCTTCAAAAGTACAAGGTGCAAAATTTACCCTTGGTGTCCCATACTGACCATCACTTTTGGGGCCCTCCCCTCACACAAGTGGGTCACAGAGTCCCACAATGTCAGAGCTGGGGAAGAAATTTCAGTGGCCAGTTAGTCCTATCCATCTCTAGGCAAGAATCACCCTTACACCCACTGACCATTCAGTCCACTAGCCTCTGCTTAAAGATCCGCTAGGGTATGGAAAGTCAGTACACCTCCTGAGGGAGCCCATCCCACTTGAGAAAGCTCTGATGCCCAGGAAATATATCCTGGCACCAAGGCTACCTTTGCCTCTGTGAATCTTCTCTACCCCCCCGCCCTGCCATTCCTAGATATTTCCTCTGAGGCCAGGTAAACCAAGTGTTAATTTCTTTTTCACTTCAAACACCTGGAGACAACTGTCATGTATCCTCCTGCCCCAATCCCCCAACCCAGCCCCTCAGTCTTTGCAAGGCTAAACAACTGCTCGTCATATGGCATAGACTCAAAGTCAATTTTGTGAGGATGAGGATGAGGCCCAAACACTTTGGAGGAATGCTGGGAGATCTCCTAACTCTCAGATACCCTTAAGCTGCCAGGAAGAAAAGAACACTGGAGTTCCTTTGAATGAGAGTTAATGTTCACTTATGGACTCGCAGTTTGCCCCCAGTAGGGTAGAAGCTCCCTGAGGGCAGGGTCTATCTGGTTTTATCTCTGTACCCCCAACACCAGCACAGCTGCCTGGCACATATTTAGTTGCTGCTCGATAAAGGCTTGGGACCAGATAAAGCAAAGACCTCAGTCCAGACTCCTTCCTGTAGAGTTGTGCCTCCCAGGAAAATGAAAAGCATGGGACCCCCTGGTATACTGTCATATTTGCCATAATGTCCTCTGGCTACTGAATCTCTGAGTTAACTCTGATGTACTAACAACCTTCCTGACCCTTGGATACCTAAGAAGCTCCATTTGGTATGAAGTGGGTGGGAAGAGCCTGGGTTCTCTCTGATAGAAACAGGAGTAAGATCTACATTGGCCTTGGTTTCCCCTTCAAGCCCAAAGAGCAATCTTTCCTCCCATCCTGTTAGAGAACAAGCCCCACCATATCCACACCTACCCCTATCCCACCTCAGCACAAGAAACAATTCAATCAAGGCTGGTGACTTTAAATATTGGAATCTGTGTACAGAGGAAGAGTGTTACTGCTAAAAACAAACAAAAACCTGAGAAGGTAGAGGGGTCAAGGGTCAGAATGAGGAAAGAGGAATCAGAAGGATAAAGGAGAAAGGACCCAGCACCCTGAGAGTGGTATAAGAAGGAGGGTCATTTGTCCTTCATTTTCAAAGAGGACCAGTGACATCATGGGTGATGTCTTGACTTGAGCATGAATTGGATTTAAGTGAGGCAGAGTTGCACAAAGTCGTCAGCCTCACTCTCTCTTCCAGAGTCATTGAAATCCAATAGCGAGACAAACGTCAAGATGACTGGAAATGGCCCGGGCTCAGTGGATGACTCTGGGGTGTGGCCACTGGCCATGCTACAGCTTCTTGGAGCCACAGGTGAGAACTGAGTGCCAGGTAGACACCAAGGGTAGATGAGCAGCCCAGAAAAGGGTCCTTGAACACCATAATTTTGTGAGACCATCACAGATGGAACACACCCACTGGTACTAAACATTTGGGGCTCATGCTAGGAAGCTACAACACTGTTACATACATACATAGAGGTCAAACTCTCTTCCCTATATTTCATATCTATATGGCAGACTTGGCTGAACACTGTCAATCTGACTGTGGCCAGGTGAGCCGCCCCATGGCCTTAGGAGCAGGGCACCTGTCTGAGCTGTCCCCTGGGGGCCTGAGCAATGGGGAGTTACTATACCTCGTGCTGCACCCATTCCTCTTCTTTTCTCCAATCCTGCTGAGTTTGGTGGAGTTCTGCCCTTCTCAAAGCATTTGCACAGTCACAGTCTCACTGGGACCTCATAATAACCCTGTGGGTTTAGCAGGGCAGAGATCATCATTTTCATTTTACATGAGTGAGGAATCTGAAGCACAGAAATGTAAAGTGACTTGCTTAAGGTCACGCATCAACAGTGACAGAAGGTGTAGGCACCTAGGATTCCTGACTTCTAGTCCAGTCCCACACTTCTGGCTGATCAATACTGCCTTTCAGAAACAGAAATCAAAGGAGCTTTTTCCAGGTAAGAAACAGACAGAAGATGACAGGATTCAAATTCCAGTAGCAGAGGAACCTTGTGGGGTGGCAGGGATGGTTTTATGCCCAAACTACAGCCTACATGGGGTGATTACAGGGGATCCCCCAACAATCATTTTTCATCCCCTGAATGCTGCCTGTAATTCCACCATCAGAGTATCATCTCTGTAGTTCAAGCCTTAGATCTTGGCTACTCTGCAATCAGATTTAGAAGAGGTAATAGTCAAAGCTGTCAGCCATGAAATTAAATTCAATACATTTATTAAGCACCTACCGTATGCCAAACACTGTGCTAGGAGTCGGGGATACAAAGAGGAAATGACAGGGTGACTGCCCTCCAGAAGCAGCTGTTTTACTGAGAGGGGAAAGAGGAGGAGACACATGTGCTCAAGTCAATTGGTACAAAACAGACATCCGAAGGAAACTGAAAGGAGTCACAGGGTGAGGGAATCCAGAAGGGCTTCTTAAAGGAAGTGACTGGTGACCTGAGCCTGAAGAGAGCTGCATGGTCAGGAATAATGGGTTCAAGGAATGATAAAAAGGTCCGTTTGACCTGAAGGTAGAGTGTGTCACAATAATGGGAGCTCCTTCTGTAAAGAGGAGTTGGGCTTGAAATGCCAGGCCCAGGGGTTTGGATTGGAGCCTAGAGGCAATAGGGAGCCCCTGAAGATTCCTGAGTAGAGGAGTCACACCTGTGCTTTTGTATAGTTTAATACATGAGTGAGTATACACAAAGCACCCCAGTACCACTTCAACTAGCAGCTCCCCTCAGACCCGAATGGAGAGAGCCCATGACCTTGTAGTTAAGAGCACTGGTAACAGCCCCCTTCCTAATCCAAAGGCCCAGGCTCCAGCCCTGTTTCTAGTTCAGCCCTGATGGGCACCGTCCAGGGAAGCAACTACCCTGGAGAGCTCCTATCTGACCAGGGCTACAGAGCTCTCACCTCACAGAAGCTGGTACTGTCACATGGCTAAACGTCAATGGAGATGACACTAAAGAACACTCCTTACCATCTGCCCTGCTACTGCTCCTGAAAGACCATGCGGCCTTGCCATGTGCCCTGCAGCTGAACCCCCTCATGCGACTTGTCTCACCTCATTAAAATGTGAGCTCTCTAAGAACAGAATTTATTTCTGTTTTGCGTCTGTATCTCTGGCATTTAGCACAAGATTTGGCACACAGTAGGTGCTTAATAAGTGTGTCCTCTCCCCCCCCCCCCACTGTGTATCTATTCATTCACCAAGGTCTTCAGGCTTATTCTTCCCAGAATGGGTAACCCTCATGGTTGCCTGAGTCAGGATAGGAGTTTCCTGGGGGCTCTCTATCCCCACTGGAAACTTCTGCCTTCAGGTGTTGTCTTCATTATATCTTTTCCTCCAGATCAGACCATTTTCCTCTTTCCAATTCAGGTTGTAGCTACATGGTTCTCACTGTTTCTCAGCTGGCCAACATGGCAAATCCTAACCTGGCTAAAAGACATTTCTCAAGATTGTTCCCTAATTAAAACTCAATTAAGTAAAAAAACAGGAAATACAGGGTAAAAGAATTCCAACAATCTTCGTTCCACTTTAGGAAGCTAGATGTGTCTGTGGCTTAGCTCCACCAGAGGACTTCTGGTTTTCCTTGGCCATTACTGCCCTTCCCATAACGTTGTATTGAATTTGTATTTTCATGCCAGCACACACAATCCTTCCAGAAATACAGCTCCTTGAGAGCAGGGGCTCTTTTCTCTTTTTGCTCAGTACCTTCTTCCCAGCACCTAGCACAGTGCTAGGCACTTAGTAAATGCTTCGTAATCTGAATAGAATCCAATTGTATTGCATCTACATTAACACCCCTCCAGTGTCTCCTAGTCCTCAATGTTCATTTTTGGCTGTGCTTTCTTCCTGTCTTTTCCTCTAATGACCAAGCTATTCTTCCAGATGTCTCCTTCCCCGGCCCTCCAGAACAGCCAGCAGCACCTTACACCCATAGAAAGCATGGTGCTAGATGACTTCAAGAGAACAATTGTTGCATTTCTTGGGGAGGACCAGGACATGATATGGATTGGGGACTCAATTTCCCATCAGTCCTGTCATGCCGTTAACACTTAGGAGGACTTGACTGAGTTTCAATCTGGCCAACAGTTTAGAAAGGACACAGATAAGCTGCAAATACCCAGAGGAGGGCAACCAGCATAGGAAGGATTCTAGAGTTGGAGGAATGGGGCCTAATTAGCCTGGAGAAGAGAAGAGTCAGGGAGGACATGCTGCCTCTCTTCAAGTATTTGGAAGGCTGTCATGTGGAACAGGGGCTTCCTCTGCTCAGTCCCAGAGGGCAGAACCAGACACAATTGACAAGAAGAGTCAGAGAAGCACTTTCTGGTCCAAAGTGGAGGAGGCTGCCTCATGGGGCCCACAGGGCCTTCAGGCAGAGGCCGGAGGACCTCTTATCAACATGTTGGAAGGGGGCTTGTCTAGTTGGAGCAGCCAGCCTGGCAACTCCAAAGTCAAGGATGTTGCGCCTGACACATATGCTTGGGAGTCTCTCTTTTCATATGGAGGTAACATTGGGCTTCACTTCCCAAGCTTATGGGGCATCACTTGTGCTGTTCCCCCTTCTCTCTCCTTGGCCAAGGCTATTTCAAGAAGTTGAACTAGAGATGAGTTTGTTGTGACTGTCAGTGGAAAAGTTGGAGTTTCTAGGAGTGACAATTGTCTAGACAGGGAGGAGAGTGGGACTTTAGGTAAGTGTATCGTTCTCCTGGCTGAATCATGTACTGATGCAGTGGAGAACCTTCTGTCTGGATTAGAAGGAGGCTTTCCTTATTGGGCCAAATCAAGTAGGTGACAGTCTTGGGTAAACTCTTCGGGGAGAGTGCTCCAATTCATCCCTAAATCCTGCTTTTTCTAGGCATGTTTTGCTTTGCTTAGTGAACTGATTTTTTTATTCTAACCATCATCGAGTTCCCCTCACTATGCATATTCTTGGTGCAAAGTAAATTCAACAGATATAATTTGCAGAACAGGAAACTTCAACCTTAAGGCAGATGGATGGCATTCAGCATACACTGGGCAGAGGTGAGGTTCCGGATGGACTTCCTCTCCAACTTTCTAGTATGCCTACCTTTCTAATCACTGTCCCCAGAGAGCTGTGCTGCTGGCCAGGGCACCAATGATGACAACAATCATAATAACTAGACAACACTTGATGTCTATTTGCAAAGTGCTTTACATGTGGCTTAGCTTTTTGTCCAATACCAAACCTGGTTTTCACCATCTGAACCTCCAGAGCGCCCTCTGGCTTCTCTGCTCCCTGGATGCTGATAATGTGCCACCTGGTTAGCTTAACTGTCCCCTCACAATGTCCCCGCACAACTAGACCATGAGTTCCTTGACAGAAGGCAGGAGCCAGCTGAATGTTTTGTCATTGATGTTCTTGCCTCTACTCCCTTCCCACCTCCAATCCATCCTTCTTGCCATGGCCACATTAGTCTCCCTTATGCACAGATCTAATTATGTCATTCCTCTCCTCAGAACTCTTGATGGCTCCCCAGTGCCTACTCACCAAAGTTCTAACTCCTTAGCCTGGCACTTGAGATCCTCCAAAGTCTGATGTTGCCTTTCCCCCTGTCCCATACTTGAGGTTCCATCCAAATGAGACCACTTGGCATCCCCTGGGAACATACTACAGCTTTCCACCTCCAAGCCTTTATTCATGCTGGTATCTACCTTGCATCCTCCTCAAGGCTGGCTTTTGAAATTCTTCCTGTCCTTTAGGGGCTAGTTCAGATGCTTCCTCCCCCAGGAGGCTTTCCCAGATTCGTCCTCACCTCACTAGTGGGTAATCTTCCCCACGTCAGGCCTCATGGTGTAGTGGAGAGAAAACTAGACTCAGAGCCAGAAAACCTCAGATTCAGTTCTTGCTCCTGCATGTCTTAGCTGGGATACTGTAGAGAGGTCATTGTTCCTTTCCTGAACCTTACTTTGAAGTGATAAGTAAGGGCAGGATTGTTATTGTGTGTATTTCTGTTCCACCCCCACTACTAGACTGTCAGTTCCACGGGGGCAGGAATAGGAGATGTTATTGAAACTTCATGTTTCCTTACCACCTTCCTCTCCCCATGCTTAGCATTAAACAGATGTTTAATGGATATTTGTGAATGAATGAAAGAAATAAACATGTTTTGGTTCATCACAGAGAGGCTCCCATTCACCAGAAAAGTATAAAAAGGCAAGCTCAAGTGGTCGGGCTCTTCCTAGAGTACTGCATTTGCAGTTGGAGGACATAGTCTCCAAAATCTAGGTCTTGCTGTGCAATCTGGGATCAGGCCTTTCCATGTGAGGGTCATTCTTTTCCCACCTGGACCATGAGGGGCTGGAGCTCCATGGTTTCTAACTAAGGTCCCTTCCAAGGCTGCTTCTGAGTGATGGGATGATCTTCACGTAACCATGGATACCACCCAGGTACTGATCTCTGCCAAGGAGAAATAAGCCTTTGTCACTGCTCCCCTGCCAAGAAGAAATCCATGCTGAGGATGGAGCCTTGGTAGGTTGGACTCCATTGATTTGTTCTGAGGGGCTGAGAGGGCCTAAGGCTTCATCCCCAGCATGAATTTCTCCTTGGCAGGGGAGCAGTGACAAAGGCTTATTTCGCCTTGGCAGAGATGGGGACCTGGGTGGTATCCCGGACTCCATTCACTTCTGTTCCTTTCTGCACAGACACCACTAAAAACTAGTATGTGGAGCAGGGTAGTTCAGGGCTCATCTCTTGCTCCCTTTTCTTTCTTTTTCCCCAATCAAGATCAAGTTTATACTTGTTACCATAGCAACGGATGTTCGCTGTTCTTTAACTTACTTTTGAAATTCTTTGGTAATATGAAAGTTATTTTGCATATAATTGCTTAATGCTATCTATTAACTAGGCTAGCAGCTACCTCTTCTAGATGCTCCCCCTTCCGCCCCCCAGTCTCCTCTTAAAGGAGCTTTGCCTTTTTTCCTCCTGAACATTTTAAAACCCATTAAGAAAAAAAAAGAATATAGCAAATCAATTTTCAATAGCTATACTGAGGTTTCCTCCCAGGGACAATGCGGCTTGTCTCGGCTAGATACTAGAAAATCAAATAAACAGTTGGTTTGGGCCAGAACAAAATAGCAGGCAGAGTATCCTAGCTTTGGAGCTGGAATGGAACTCATAGAAGGTGTCCAAACCCTCATTTTACAGAAGATGAAAGCGAAGTCTAGGGAGGCTGGGTGACTTACCCAGGGTCACCAAGGTAGTAAGTGGCAATTGGAACCCAAGTCCTCCGACTCCAAATCCAGCAGCTGTTGGACCACACAAATATATTCTCTGTCTCTGTCTTTCTCTGTCTCTGTCTCTCTCTGTCTCTCTGTCTCTCTCTGTCTTTGTCTCTCTGTCTCTGTCTCTGTCTCTCTGTCTTTGTCTCTCTCTCTGTCTCTCTGTGTGTCTCTCTTTCTCTCTCTCTCTCTTTCTCTCTCTCTCTCTCTCACACACACACACACACACACACACACTCACTCTGGCTACACTAACTTCAGACATTTGTACTCTCTACTCCACAGGACTTTTGTGAAGAATGTGTTTGGGAAACTGGAACCTACAGGGAAATGTGGAGTTCTTCATCTGTGTGCTAGATCCTCCTCCTGGTATGAACATCCCAAGAGAGAGAAGATCAGGACTTAATTAAAATCAGTAACTCACCCAGCTTACTGTTCAATCTTATGCACGTGGAATAGGTTTAATAAAGGTTTGTGGCTTCATTTGAAAATGATTTATCTGAGGAAATTAGCCGTTCTTTATCATCATTAAGTGGAATTTCTTTTTAGTAACATTTCATTACTGTGAAATTCAAGAACAAGATCTTAAACAGAGTTTTGAAGGTCAAGGTAATGAGTGACCTATGAAATGCCTTGTTGGCTCCACCTAGGCCATAATCGCACTGTTTTTTTTATTTTTATTTTTAGTTTACAATGCATGGTTCTACATAATTTTGAGTTCCAGATTTTCTCCCCTCCCTTCCCCCTCCCTCCCCAAGATGGCATGGAATCTTATATAACCATAATCGCACTGTTAAATAACATTTAGGAAGATGGCGGCAGTGGAATTCCTTTGGGCAGGGGGGAAAGTTATGGCAAAAAGAAAAAGCTTTCAAAAGGAATCTAATCATGTAAAACATGGTTCAAAAGGCATTTCCGATCTTGTAAATATGATTTTATTTCTCAATAGGCATCCTGCCCTAAAGACTGGAAACTGGATAGGTGATGAAGGACAGTTTGAGAGCTCAACCTTGAAATGATGCCTTTGGGTAAAATGGCCCAGTCTCATAAAGCCTAAATGAGGCCTGAAAGGGAGCACTAAATTATTCATATTTGCCATCCCCAGGACAATCCCAAGCCATCCTAATCAATATAAAGAGAAGAAATACAAATAGGAAGTATGGTGGTAAATGTTTCACAACCAGATCTCTGAGAAAAAATCTATGGATGATAACCTTTTATGTTTAATCTGCATTATTGACATCCTCCCATCACTCTCTCAAGTCTAGACAATAGACAAGACAACATATCAAGCCACTGATTTGCGAGTTTGCTGACTTCCCAGGTGCGAATGCTCACACTGAAAATTTCACAATCAGCTTTTCAGCAGGTTCAGATTGGCTCCAGCCCACCCTTGAAACAAAGTAGTTAAATACAAGGCAATTTGGGAGGGAGCGCGTGAGTGAGGGGATTGGAGAAGGCTTCATACAGAAGGTGGTGCTTGAGTTGAGTCTTGATAGTTTGGGGTGGGGTTACATAGGGGGTTAGAAGCTAAACACAGGAGTTTCTATTTGATTCCAGAAAACCTAGGGAACCACTGGGGTGAATTGGATAAGGGAGTGTCAGACTCAGAACTGCATTTAGGGAAAGTCATTCTGGTAGCTCTGTGGAAGACAGAACAGAGAAGAGAGACTGGAGGCAGGGGAAACCACTAGGTAGCTACTGCAATAGGTCAGGAGAGAGATGAGGGGAACCTTAGCTAAGGCAGTAACTTTGTGAGTAGTGGAGATGGGGATAGACGTGAGAGATGTTGTGGAGGTAGAAATGGCCAAACTGGACAAGTAAGTGGATATTTACTGTGGGGAAGAGGGAAGATTCAAGGAGAAGGTAGAGATTACAAACCCAGGAGACAGGAAGGTTTGTGGGGAGAGTTCTATTCTGGACACATTGAGTTTGAGATGTCTCTGAGACATCTAGAATGTTACTACACCTAGTTTGAGTCTGACTCCCAGAAAAGACTTCAGCCTTGGTTTCTTACAGATGAAGGATGGACAGAGACCCAGAGGGGTGAAGTCATTTTGGTCACACCACTATATGGCTGATATTTACATGTTTGAGAGGTAGACCACCAAGACCGCCAACCCCAAATGATGAGCCTGAGAAGTGACAGCTAAAATGAAGGAAAGGCAGATGAGCCATGTTTCTTAGAAGTCATGGTGTCTCTGGGTCTTAGAGAGAGAAACTCAACATTTTTCAGAGGTGGGGCCCCAGATCCAGGTAGTGAGTAAGCCAGAAAAAATTTTAAGGTCTCTTGGGTCTTAGGTTAGGGTTCTTTTCTCAAACCATGTTACTACTTTGGCAGGGTCTCATTAGGCCCATTGACTGATTTCCTTTAGGTCTTGGGAAAGTACTTGTGTCAATCCATTATCTGATATTCAAATTCGCAAATGAACATGACTTCAAATCCTCATTTTAGACTTACTGTGTGAACTTTGGCAAATCACAACCTCTCTGGGCCTCAGTTTCTTCATCTGTAAAATGGGGAAATTGCATTGGAAAGCTCTAAGGTCCTTACCATCTCTCAGTCTATGATCTTATGATCTGAGATATCATTGTTGCGAGTATCACCTCCAACTATACAAGTCACAATCCATCCATGGCTGCCCATCCTGCACCACTCTGGTCTATATCCTCCCATAAATTGGCCACAGTGGGTCCACCTAACATACAGGGACCCTCCCTGCTCCCTATTAGCATTGTATGGACTCCAGTGGAGCACACAAGAGGCTATCTACCTGTTGCTTGGCTCATCCTTTTCAACTCACACTTAGAAACTCATGAACATCACAGAAATTGGTGCCTGGACACAAAAGAAAACAACCATCCTGAAGGAACATAGCAACTCAAAGAGAAAGGAAGAGTCAGATAGATATCCTCCACAATTCCCCCCACACTCACAAAAATAAAGTGAATGCTAACTATCACATTGGCTGCCATCATTCCCAGGGAGTGGTCAGGAAAATAAAAAGAATAAAGCTCTTGGGTTGGGGAAGGGAGTGGTCCATTAAATGAATTCCATCCTGGGGTCAAGAGTGCAAGATTACTTCTTGTTGGGCTAGTAGGAAGGGAGGGTTGGAATGTCCCAGCTAAGAACAAACTGGGTGCCTAGTCAATGAAAAGGTGAAGTATACAGTCGGCCACTAGATGGTGCCCCGATTTTCACTAATAGAAGGGGAGCATGGTAAGAACAGCATGAGTAAGTAGGAGATGTTCACCCTACGATGTGTGCTTCTCCACTTGATGCCTTAAGGATCTCATACATAAGTGGGAAACCAACACCTATCACTTATTTCCCATTTCTTTATGTGGGGGTGGGTGGGTGAGAGGAATGCTATTCCTGCATCTTACCCCATGAGAACAAAGGTATATTTTGGGACTCCCAAGTGATGATGGCCAACTTTGAATGGGCAAACTCAGGTGCAAGAGGTAAATTGGTTCCTGAGGAGTAGGCAGCAAAAGCTTGGAATTATGGTAGGAAGACAGACACACATCCACACACCCACCCCACCCTCATTCCACTTCATTCAGTTACTTTATCTTCCAGGGGTCCTGAGGCTTTACTGAAGTATTAGAAGTACAGGGACTTCCAATCAGAGTCCCAAGCTGGCTCTTTACAGGTTGTACAATACGAAAAATCCTGGATGAGAGGAAAGGGACCTGGGTTTAGCCTGGAGACAGATGCTGGAAGACCAGAGTAATTGCCTCTTGGTAACCATGCCAATGACAACCAGGAATACTTGGGTCAAAAATGGGGAGTAGAGGAAAGACTGTGTGCTGGGCTCCTACCAGGGGAAGAAATTCCCATTGGCTTTCCATTCTGAAAGGCCCAAGAATAGGGAGGAGAGTGATGGTGATATGGGGTGGCTCTTATCTACATTCATGCCTCTTCACTGTGTGTAATGAAAATAGCACAGGTGGGGAGGCCTTACAGTGGGAGTTAGAGAAAGAAGAAAGAATGTTGGAATCAGTTAGAAGAGGTGTCTTCAAATCCCAACTCTGGCACTTCCTAATTGTATCACCTGGGATCAGTTATTTCCCCACTCGAAGTCTTAGTTTTCCCCCTTTGTTCAATGAGGGGGTTGTACCCAATGACTTCCAAGGTCCTTTCCATATTGTTTCTCAGTCCCTGAGTGGATTACATTCTTTGAATGTCAAGAAGGGACAGTTTGGGAAGACATGAGCTGCATTGTGTAATACACAAAAGGAACAGACACTAGGCTGCTCCTGAGGAAAAAAAAAAGAAAAGAAAAGCTTATTGTCTTGAAAATGACCATTCCTGAAGCACCTAGTAATAGGAAAACAAAGTGACGATCATCTGAGTACAGCTGCTTACTCGTGGCATACAAATGTCTAGTGTATTCAAGTAATGAGCATTACCTGGATCCCTATAAAGTTCTGATCAGTACTAGAGCCTGGGAGAGTTACCATCAGAGTAGGAGTATCACACTCTACCCCCTCTCATCCCGCTTCACCCTCCCTTCCCTTCGGCCTCAGATAAACTGAGACAAACCTGCTGGAGGGGTCAACTTTGCTTGCCAAAAACAAATTTCTAAAGTCTTTCTCCTCATTTTTATTGGCAGCTTCTAGATGGATCATCCTATCTTTGCCCAAAGAAATCCTTGAGGTGTTCCAGGTTGGGGAAGGAAGGACCTCAAAGGTCGTCTAATGAGGAAACTGAGGCCCAGAGAGGGGAAGGGCCAATATTCCCTAGGCAGAAGTGCCAGAAGTATTGTTGGCAGCCAAGTCCTCTGATGCATTGTGCCACACTGACTTGCCCTTCTTTTTCAGCCCGGCAATCTGGAATTTTGAGGAATTCTAATAAAGGAGAGACTGAAGATGGGAGAGCCATTGGCCAGCATCCCTTGAAGTGGAGGACTGACTTAACACACTTCACATGTGTCAATGAAGAAGCACAGGGCAGTGACCAGTGTTTAATTGAGAAGACTTGGGCAAGTGGCACAGTTCTGTCCCGTCCCTTCCACTGTCTGGGCCTTAGTTTTCTCCTTTGTACAAGGAGGATGTTGGGCTACATGGCTTCCAAGGCCCCCTTAAGCTCTGGGGAATAGTGAGCTAGAGCACTGGACCCCTGGAAGGGCATTTCACTGCTGTGCCCAGGGCCATAAAGATGCCAATGTGACTGTGAAGCATGCAAAAAGAGGGAGGTCTTTCCTGGGCTGTTCACTTCCCCCAAGAGAGATGGTTTTGTCATCCCAGCGGAAAGGGGCAGGAGCAAGATTATCATCCATTTTCTGAATCCATGAATATTCTGAAACATAAGTGGGTACAGATGCATGACCTCTACTGGTACTGAATTTGGAACAAAAATAAGGACATGTGGACAGTCATAGCACTAGACAGGTCCAGTGGGGCTGACTGCCCCCACCTCCAAAAGCTCTCCTGAACCTTGGGGGTCTAAATTTCTGCTTTTTTCATTTTGTTTCTTCTGTGTCCTTTACACCAAGGTTAGTAGCCATATCTGGAAATCTATGTGTATTTGTATGGAGAGGCATTAAGGGGCCTGACTCCATTCTTCTGTAGACACAGAAAAAAACCATTCAGAATACTCATTCCCTCTTGGCATTTTCAATCTATTCAAATTCCTGGGGCCCTTTAAAAGTATTCCTTCCATTCACCACTATCTGTCTGACAGCAATGTCTCTAGCATAAGGAAGGGGGAGAGAAAGGAGAAAGGCTTAGAGGTCAGAACGCCCACTTGCTAAGGCTCCTGGTGAGAAAAGAATTCTCAACTCATTGGAAATGAGTTAACCAGCTCTCTCAGACATTCTGAGAGCTTTGCAAATGCTTGGAGGCTGTCAGAACTTGGAATGGGGGGCAGAGTGGTCATAAGATGCCCTGAGGAAATAGCAGCCAGCCAAGTGAATAGTCTGACTGGGGGCAGAAAGACCAGATGAAGTGCCAGTTGCCCCCATCCCCTGCCTACCTGGGGATCCTTCAGCCCCTATGAGAACATAGGATAGAAGACCAGGGGGCAAAGGGGTGCTAGTCTCCAGACCACTAGAAACATATCCCACTTCCAATAGAGGTCATGAAGCAAATCCCCAGATGTTCCAACTGAGTTACAGCTCAGTGGTGGGGAGCATAGTAAGCCCACTGGGCAACCGGAAGGCATGGCCATGGCCAGGCAGCTGGCTTATTAGTTTTTTGAGGGAATCCATTTGCACAACAGCTCACAGAGTGTTTTGCTCAATAAATACCAGACAGAATCACAGGACACAGAATATTTGCTCAGAAGACAACAAGAATGAAATCGAATTCAAAATGTCCCTGTTGGGATTCTTTACTTATCAAGCTTCTCTTCCTTTGGTCACTACTCATCACAACAGGACCCACCAACATTCCCAATGCCCCTTTCATCCCTGTGCTCCTCTGACAGAAGGCTCTAATAACTTCTTACTGCTTACAAATGAAAGTCAAACTTCTTAGTGTGTTATTCAAGGCCTCTTGGCACCTAAGTCACCCTTCTTTTCACCTCCTCCCCACTAGGAACCCTCTACTCTAAGTAGAGGACTCTTCTCAGTTTGGGCCTCAGATAGACTGGAAGCACTCTCAAATGCAGGGCTTGGCTTCCATGATTTTCCTGATTCAAACTTGGCCAACAAACATTTATTGAGCACTGTGCTTCCAGCTGGGTACACACAGAAAAGATAGTCCCTACCCTCAAGAAGCTTACCCTCTTTTAGAGGAATATGATATGTAAATAGATAAGCAAATACAGGCTGATTGGAGGAAGGAAAGAACATTTAGAACTAGAGGAATGAAGAAAGGCACTTGAGACTTGAAGGTAGAGATAAGAAGGGGGTACATTTCAGGTACTGGAATAGTCTATACAAAGTTTCAGAGGAGGGAAATGGAAAGCTGAGTTAGGGTAACAGATACTTGCATCTGGAACCTAGTGTGTAAAAGGATGTAGAGGGAAATCAGTCTAGAAACCTAGGCTGGAACTGGAATGTGTGGTGGGGGTGGGGTGGGGAGGACTGGACTTAAATGCCAGGACTGCACTTAAATGATTTTGTAATTTATCCTAGGACCACGAGGAGCTCCTGAAGAGTTTGGAACAAGGGAGTACCATAAAAAGACTTGTGTTTTAGGAAGATTATCTGGGTAGTCAAATGAAGAAAGGATTGGGAGAAGGAGGGAGACTAGAGAGAGGAAGACCAATGAAGAAGCAACAGTTCAGGTATATAGTGATAAGAGCTTAAACTAGGGCTCCATCTATGGAGTGAAGTGGATGATGGATACAGCAGATGCTACAGAGGTCAAATTGACAAGACTTGTCAGGCATGGGAGAAATGGAAAGTAAAAAGTCAAGGAATTGTTGGGAAGTGGGTGACAGAAGGATAGTGATACCCTTGACAGTAATCCAGTAGTGTGGAGGCAGAGTCTAGAAGGGGAAGCTAATGAGCTAGATTTCACCTACCTTAGGTTTGAGAAGCCTCTGGGACATCCAGATAGAGCTGTCCATCAAGCAGGTACTGACAGGGCTGGAGTTCAGAAAAGAAAGGAGGGCTAGATATGTGCATCTGGGAGTCATCCGCATCTCTGAACCCATGTGAAATGAGCTCACCAACAGAGACCTCTACTGTCCAACAACATATCTCTGAGAGACCTTGCAAGGGCTTCTCACCAAGACAAAGGCATAGAGAGATAAGAGAGAAGGTAGCCATGGATAGAACCGTGGGGGGCACCCAAAATTAGGCATTGGGATGTGGAAAGGAGCAGTCAGACACGTTAAGAGGTAGGAAGAAAACCAGGAATAAGTAATGTCACAGAAGCTGAGGGAAGAGAGTATCTAGGGATGCTCAATAGTATTAAAAACTATGGAGAAGTTATGAAGAGTGGCTGAGAAAAGAGCCTGGCTCCCTTCTTCCCCTTCCCTTCTCTATACCCATATATTTCCTCCACTTTCTTCAAGGCTAGGCTCTCCTCCTCCTCCTCCTGCTCCTCTGTAAGAGCCCACATCGATCTCCCCCTTCTTTGGATTCTGTTTTTGCGAGAGACCTGGGCACAAAAGACAGCTTCTCTCCCCCCTCCTCCCCCAACCAAGGCCATCATTCGTTTTCAGTTCTTGTGGTTAAAACCCAATCTAAAGGGTGAGTGGGTGAGGAAGTGGAAGATTGGTTTTTTCAGTATCGACTGACCTAGAACTTTATATCTACATCCCGAACACTGCCTCCCAGCTCTTTATTGAGGCCGTTTTGATCCATCCTCTTCTGATGAGATGAGGGGATTGGACTAGATGACCTCTAAGGTCCTCTCCAGCTCTAAATCCGTGATCTCATGAGCCTGTGATTCACAGCCCACATAATGTGGCTAAATTGCTGGGTCTTGGAAATACCAAGGACAGCTCATCCTTTGCTCCAGGCAGGCAGATAATAAAAGACAGCTTCTGTCCAGCTCCCTTTGCAGTCTTTCGAAGTCAGAATGTCAAAACTGGGTCATATAGAACTTCAGAAACTCCACAGGTAGACCAAACTTTGGGTTTCTCTCTCTCTCTCTCTCTCTCTCTCTCTCTCTCTCTCTCTCTCTCTCTCTCTCTCTCTTTCTCTCTCCCTCCCTCCCTCCCTCCCTTTTTTTGTCTCCATGGAACCAGCTATGCCGTGCCTTTCAAGTCCCAGGATTGATTAAGCAGCAGCAGGGTGGCAGCCGTGGAGCCCACACTACAGTCTCTTGCACTCATGCCTGCTATTAGCAGCTGGGTTGTTGACAAATGGATTAAAAGGATCCAAGTTTTTCCATAATTCTCCCTATTTCTGTTGAGAAGCCCACTATCCTCCCAGACACCCCTGTTCCCCAAATCCAAGGCCATAGCTCTGCCTCCTCCCTCAGCTTCATTAGCCAGTCAGCTGCCAAGCAATATGGCCTACCTGGGCAGTGGGGCTCAGACCTCAGTGTGAGTATTGGTGTATCTCAAATGAGACTGAAGAATACTTATATAGCACTTCCTTCATTCAAAGCCCTGGGCAGAGGGCTGGGAGAGGAGCCCAAGGCTCCTTCCTGAGTATCCATGCTGGCCTTCATCACTAGCCCATGCAGCACTGTGCTAGTGAGTGCTTAACAACCGGCTCTCCAAAACAATCCTACTCGAGACACATTGTCAAGTTTCATCTGACTTATTAACATTTTCTCTGTCACTTTCTTAAGTCAAAAACTCAACAAACCAATCAGTCAAGCCCTGCTGTGTAGTTTTTGCTTTTTCTAAGGTATAGATGTTTTCACTGAAAATTTGCCATTTGCTATTCTCTCCCAAGCTAGCTTGAACCACCTCCAGTACAGACCTGGACTCTGGTCTGCACCCCAAGCCTTCATAGAGAGCACTTTTAGAGGGTCCTTGCCCACAAGCCAATAGACCAAACGAGGGGCGATGCTACTTGACACTGTACCACCTAAACCACCTGCTTCATTTCCCCATAATCAAAAAGTATCCTGGCGGAAGGTGGTCATGAGTTGCCATGGGCAGAGGCAGGAGGACCTGCCTTACTCTGTGCCTACCATCCCTCAAAGAAAATAGCAGCATCTCAGCCTTCTGAAAACACTGAGTGCTTGGGGGCCTGGGTGTTGCCAGTGATACTCAGGCCCCTGTTTCAGAAACTCCTCTTCCCTCCTCTATCCCTAGACCTAAGAGGGAAGGAGTAGAATGATGCTAACATTTATGTAGGGCTTACTATGTGCTGAGCAATTTATAATTTATCTCATTTGGTCCAGCACTTAGCACAGTGCCTGGCACTTAGTAGGTACTCTATGATTAACAATTTCTCCCTTGGCCCAGACTTCTTCCTCTCACACTCTTTCCATCTCTATTCACTGTCACGTGAGGTTGTGACCAGTACCATCCATGCCATGAATTACCTAACTAGGTCCTTCTGCTAGATGGTGGATCTAAGGGATCAATGCCATGTGGGAGTTGATTAGGTGAAGGAAGCTAGATGAACCCAGAGAGGCTAATCAGGTGACAAGAGCATTGCTCCTCAGAGACATGTATGGGAAGAGAGCATGCTCTTCCACTTGGCTCAACATGGCGGGGTCCAAAGGCTCTTTCCTGGAGCCTCTTCTGTTCTCTCTCTTCTCCCTCTCTCTTGCAGTGATTTTGTCTGAGACCATGGGTATAATTAGCAGCCATTTTCTGAAACTGCTGGTCCCTGTCCAGGACACCAGCATCCCTCTGACCTCCAAGGTTTTCACCTTTGGCATCATTCTTGATTCTTCACAGTCCCTCACCCCACATTGCCAAACTTTTCATTTCTTCACCACATTTTTCTACACATCCCCTCTCATCCCTCACACACCTGCTACCATAGATCAGTCCCTCATCACCTCTCACGTGAACTACTAAGATTGTTACCCCTAGGGTCAAGTAGAAATTTCTCTGTAGGGCATTGAAACCCTTCACAAGCTGGTACCATTCCAGAGTTACTATATGTGACTCATCTTCATGTACTCACTAGTTCTTTACTCTTCCTCATGCATGATGTCTCATCTCCCATATCAGGACCTTTTAATCTGCTGTCCCCATACCTTTAATGCCCTCCCTCCAACCTCTGCCTCTCAGAATTCATCCTTTCTTTCTTTCTTTCTTTTATAATTAAGATTTTTATTTTTAGTTTACAACACTCAGTTCCACATAATTTTGAGTTCCAAATTTTCTTCCCCCCCTCCTCCCTCCCTCCCCAAGACAGCTTGGAATCCGATATATCTTCTACGTATAACTTCACATTAAACTTATTTACACAATAGTCAAGTTGTAAAAAAGAATTATGACCAATGGAATGAATCATGAGAAAGAAGTAACAGAACCAAAAAACCCAAAAACAAACAAAAGAGAAAAAAAACAAAGGGAAAAAAGGAGAGCAAACTGTGTCTCAGTCTGCATTCATACTTCATAGTTCTTTCTATGGATGTAGATAGGATTCTCCATCATGAGTCCTTTGGAGTTGTCTTTGCACCTTGTGTTGCTGAGAAGAGCAAAGTCTATCAGGGTTAGTCATCACAGAATCCATATATCTGGTTGCATATAATGTTCTCCTGGTTCTGCTCCACTCAGCACTGTCATGTAGGTTTTTCCATGTTATTATGAAGTCCGTATCATCCCCATTTCTTATACCCCAATAGTATTCCATTACCTTCATATACCACAACTTGTTCAGCCATTCCCCAATTGATGGGCATCCCCTTGATTTCCAATTCTTTGCTACTACAAAAAGAGCTGCTATAAATATTTTTGTATATATGGGTCCTTTTCCCACTTGGGTGATCTCTTTGGGATACAACCCTAGAAGTGGTATTGCTGGGTCAAAGGGTATGAACATTTTTATAGCCCTTTGGGCATAGTTCCCAATTGCTCTCCAGAATGGCTGGATCAGTTCACAACTCCACCAGCATGTAACAGTGCCCTAATTTTCCCACATCCTCTCCAGCATTTATCATTTTCCTCTTTTGTCATTTTAGCCAATCTGACAGGAGAGATGTGGTAGCTAGGAGTTGTTTTGATTTGTGTTTCTCTAATCAGTAGTGATTTTGAGTATTTTTTCATATGCTTAAAGATATCTTTAATTTCTTCCTCTGAAAACTGTCTGTTCATATCCCTTGACCATTTCTCAATTGGGGAATGACTTGTATTCCTATATATTTGGCTCAGTTCCCTGTATAATTTATAAATGAGGCCTTTATCAGAGACACTGGTTGTTAAGATTTTCTCCCAATTTTCTGCTTCCTCCTAATCTTTGTTGCATTGGCTTATTCAAAAGAACCTGTGCTGTTGGCAGCTTTCTGGGTGCTGGCTGTGGGTGGATCTTGCACCCCCACAGAAGCTGCTAGCCGGATTGTTGAAACAGCTTTATAGTACAATTTAATATCTGGTATGGCTAGGCCACCTTCCCTAGAATTTCTTTTTATTAATACCCTAGATATTCTAGACCGCTTGTTCTTCCAGATGAATTTTGTTATTATTTTATCCAGCTCTGTAAAATAATTTTCTGGTAATTTGATTGGTATGACACTGAATAGATCAATTAATTTAGGTAAAATTGTTTTTTTTTTATATTAGCTCGGCCTAACCATGAGCAACTGATATTTTTCCATTTATTTAGATCTGAATTTATTCACATGAAAAGTGTTTCATAATTATGTTCATATAAGCCCTGGGTTTGTCTTGGCAGATAGACTCCCAAATATTTTATAGTGTCTACAATAACTTTAAATGGAATTTCTCTTTCTATCTCTTGATGTTGGGCTTTGTTAGTAATGTATAGGAATGCCAAGGATTTATGTGAGTTTATTTTATACCCTGCAACTTTGCTGAAGTTGTTTATTATTTCAAGTAGTTTTTTACCTGATTCTCCAGGATTTTCTAAGTAAATCATCATATCATCTGTAAAAAGTGATAATTTAGTTTCTTCTTTGCCTATTCTAATTCCTTCAATTTCTTTTTCTTCTCTTATTGCTACAGCTAATGTTTCTAGTCCCAAATTGAATAGTAGGGGTGATGATGGACATCCTTGTTTCCCCCCTGACCTTATTGGGAATGCATCTAGCTTATCCCCATTACAAATAATGCTTGTTGATGGTTTTAGGTAGATACTATTTATAATTATAAGGAAGACTCCATTTATTCCCATGCTTTCTAATGTTTTTAATAGGAATGTGTGTTGTATTTCGTCAAAGGCTTTTTCTGCATCTATTGAGATGATCATATGGTTTCTGCTAGTTTTGTTGTTCATATGATCAATTATGCTGATAGTTTTCCTAATGTTGAACCAGCCTTGCATTCCTGGAATGAATCCTACCTGGTTGTAGTGTATTACTGTCATCATAAGTTGCTGCAATCTTTTTGTTAATATTTTATTTAAAATTTTTGCATCAATATTCATTAGGTAAATTGGTCTATAATTTTCCTTCTCTGTTTTGACTCTTCCTGGTTTGGGTATTACTGCCATATTTGTGTCATAAAAAGAATTTGGAAGGACTCCTTCTTTACCTATTTTCCCAAATAGTCTATAAAGCATAGCAATTAATTTTTCTTTAAATGTTTGATAAAATTCACATGTGAAATCATCTAGCCCTGGAGATTTTTTCCTAGGGAGTTCATTGATGGCTTGTTCAATTTCTTTTTCAGAGCTGGGGTTAAGAATTTTACTTCCTCTTCTGTTAACCTGGACAATTTATATTTTTGTAGATATTAATCCATATCACTAAGGTTGTCAAATTTATGGGCATACAATTTGGCAAAATAATTCCTAATTATTGTTTTAATTTTCTCTTCATTGGAGGTGATTTCACCCTTTTCATTTTTGATACTGGTAATTTGATTTTCTTCTTTTTTATAATCATTATTAATTTATTTAATATTTTTAGTGTTCAGCATTAATTTTCACAAGAGTTTGAATTACAAATTTTCTCCCCATTTGTACCCTCTCCGCACTACAAGAAGGCATATATTCTGATTGCCCTGTTCCCCAGTCAACTCTCCCTTCCTTCACTCTACTCCCCCTGATTCCCTTTCCCCTTAATTTCTTGTAGGGCAAGATAGATTTTTATGCCCAATTGCCTGTATATCTTATTAACTAGTTGCATGCAAAAACTTTTATTGAACATCTGCTTTTAAAACTTTGAGTTCCAAATTCTCTCCCCTCTTCCCTCCCCACCCACCCTTCCTATAAGGCAAGCAATTCAACATAGGCCACATGTGTATATTATGCAAAACCCTCCCACAATACTCATGTTGTGAAAGACAAACTATATTTTGCTCCTTCCTATCCTATCCCCCTTTATTCAATTTTCTCCCTTTACCCTGTCCCTTTTCAAAAGTGTATGCTTTTGATTACCTCCTCCGCCTATCTGCCCTCCCTTCTATTGTCCCCCATTTTTTATCTCCTTCCTCCTTCTTTCCTGTGGAGTAAGATACCCAATTGAGTGTGTATGTTATTCCCTCCTCAGGTCAAATCTGATGAGAGCAAGATTCACTCACTCCCCCTCACCTGCCCCCTCTTCCCTCCCAGCAGAACTGCTTTTTCTTTCCCCTTTTATGTGAGATAATTTACCCCATTCTATCTCTCTCAATATGTTCCTCTCTCATCCCTTAATTTCGTTTTATTATTTTTAGGTATCATCCCTTCATATGCAACTCACCCTGTGCCCTCTGTCTACATATATATATATATATATATATATATATATATATATATATATATATACATATGTGTGTGTGTATATTTGTATGTGTATGTATATGTATATATATATATATATATATATATATATATATATATGCGTGTGTGTGTGTGTGTGTGTGTGTGTATGCATATTCCTGTCAGCTACCCTAATACTGAGGTCTCATGAATTACACACATCATCTTTCCATGTAGGAATGTAAACAAAACAGTTCAACTTTAGTAAGTCCCTTATGATTTCTCTTTCTTGTTTACCTTTTCATGCTTCTTTTGATTCTTGTGTTTGAGGGTCAAATTTTCTATTCAGCTCTTGTCTTTTCCCTGAGAAAGCTTGAAAGTCCTCCATTTTATTGAAAATCCATATTTTGCCTTGGAGCATGATACTGAGTTTTGCTGGGTAGCTGATTCCTGGTTTTAATCTTAGCTCCATTGACCTCTGGAAAATCATATTCCAATCCCTTCGATTCCTTAATGTAGAAGCTGCTAGATCTTGTATTATCCTGATTATGTTTCCACAATACTCAAATTGGTTCTTTCTGGCTGCTTGTAATATTTTCTCCTTGATCTGGGAGCTCTGGAATTTGGTGACAATATTCTTAGGAGTTTTCTTTTTGGGATCTTTTTCAGGAGGCGATCAATGGATTCTTTCAATTTCTATTTTACCCTCTGGCTCTAGAATATCAGGGCAGTATTCCTTGAGAATTTCTTGAAAGATGATATCTAGGCTCTTTTTTTGATCATGGCTTTCAGGTAGTCCAGTAATTTTTAAATTATCTCTCCTGAATCTATTCTCCAGGTCAGTGGCTTTTCCAATGAGATATTTCACATTGTCTTCCACTTTTTCTTTCCTTTGGTTCTGTTTTATAATATCTTGATTTCTCATAAAGTCACTAGCTTCCACTCGCTCCAATCTAATTTTTAAGGTAGTATTTTCTTCAGTGGTCTTTTGGACCTCCTTTTCCATTTGGCTAATTTTGCCTTTTAAGACATTCTTCTCCTCATTGGCTTTTTGGAGCTTTTTTGTCATTTGAGTTAGTCTATTTTTTAAGGTGTTGTTTGCTTCAGTATTTTTGGGGTCTCCTTTAGCAAGTCATTGACTTGTTTTTCATGGTTTTCTCGCATCACTCTCATTTGTTTTCCCAATTTTTCCTCTACTTCTCTAACTTGCTTTTCCAAATCCTTTTTGAGACCTTCCATGGTCTGAGACCAGTTCATGTTTTCCTTGGAGACTTTTGATGTAGGCTCTTTGACTTTGTTGACTTCTTGTGGCTATATGTTTTGGTCTTCTTTGTCACCAAAGAAAGATTCCAAAGTCTGAGACTGAATCTGAGTGCATATTCGCTGCTTGGCCATTTTCCCAGCCAACTACTTGACCCTTGCGTTTTTCATCGGGGTATGACTGCTTGTAGAGTATAGAGTACTTTTTCCCAAGCTTGAGGGGCTGCACTGTTGTTTTCAGAGCTCTTTCTACACAGCAAGCTCTGCAACACCAGCACTCCTTCTCACCTCCCTCTTGATTACCCTCCCTTATCTTACCATTTTCCACTTGCTACTTCTTCCCTCCCTTCTGACCACCCCCTCCTTTTTTCCCCTTCCCCCTATAGGCACTAGCCTATAGGACAAGTTAGATTTCTATACTTACCGGGTATGTTATTCCCTTCTTGAGCCAAATCCAATTAGAGTTAAGCTCAAATACTGCTGTTCTCCCTCCCTTCTTTCCCTCTACTACAATATGTTTTTGTGCCCTTCATGAGATGTAATTTACCCTTGTCTACTACCTCCTTACCTCTTCCCCCAGAACCATCCCTTTATATCTCTATAACTATATTTTTATCATTGTATTGGTTATTTTATACTGACATCCACAGTCTATGAACATCCCTTTCAATTGTCATAATAAGCATACTATTCTCAAGATTGACATATACATATATATGTATATATATATGTGTGTATATATGTATATATATATGTATGTATATATATATATGTCAAACATATATAAAACAAAATAATCCTATTAAGGATATAATTAATTGGCCTTACTGATTAACCAGGGTTGTTCCCCATTTACCTTTTCATGTCTCTCTTGAGTTTTGTATTTGGAGATCAAATTTTCCATTGAGCTCTGGCCTTTTCATCAGGAAAGTCTGGAATTCCCTTATTTCGTTGAATGTCCATCTCCTTGCCTGGAAAATTATGCTCTATTTTTCTGGGTAGTTGATCCTTGGTTGTAGTCCAAGCTCCATTTCCTTTCAGAATATTGTATTCCAATTTCTCCTGTCAGTTAATGTAGAAGCTGAAAGATCCTGATTGATCCTGACTGTAGTTTCATGATATTTGAATTGTTTCTTTCTAGCTGCTTGCAATATTTTCTCCTTGACCTGGTAGTTCTGGAATTTGGCTATAGTATTTCTTGGAGTTTTCAATTTGGCATTTGGGGGGGGGTGATCAATGGATCCTTTCGATAATAATTTTACCCTCTGTTTCTAGGACCTCCGGGAAATTTTCTTTAAGAATTTCATGGAAGGTACTGTCCAGGCTCTTTTTTCATTATAGTTTTCCGGTAGACCAATAACCCTTACATTGTCTCCCCTGGATGTATTTTCCAGGTCAGTTGTTTTTCCAATCAGATATTTCATGTTTTCTTCTATTTTTTTTCTTTTTTTAGATTTTGTTTGATTGATTCTTGATGTCTCATAGAGTCATTAGCTTCTACTTGCCCAATTCTAATTTTTAATGGTTTGTTTTCTTCCTTTGTCTTCTCTATCTCCTTTTCCATTTGGTTGATTTTACAGACATTTTCTCTGTTTATATTCTGATTTTCTTTAACCAATTCCCCGATTTTACCTTTTAAAGATTTGTTTTCCTCAATGAATTTTTTCCATTTTTTCTTTTACCTCCCTAATTTGGTTTTACAAGTCCTCCTTGAGTTCTTATAGGAATGCTTTTTGGTCTGGAGACCAAAAAGACTACTTTCCCTTTTGAGGTTTCAGATGTGGGTGTAGTGTCCATGCTGTCCTCTTCTGAATCGGTATTTTGGTCTTCCCTGTCTCCATAATAAGAGTCAATAGTCTTTGAAAGCTTCTTACAATTCTTTTTCATGGTGTTTTTTTTTTCCATCCTGGTTTCTGAAGTAGATCTCTGGGGGGCTCTGTCCCAAGTTTCTTGTGTTGGGATCTAGCTTTATGTGCGATGGCCTCTGGTTTCATGAGGTGTGGGGGAGTGGTGCTCTGCCTGCTGGGAGTCTCCTCTTCCCCAGAACTGCTCTACAGCAGGGGTAGTCTCAGCTCATGCAAAGCCAAATCTGGGGTCCTGGTATTGACGTTAGTTAGCTCCACCTCCGGGGCCTCAGTTACTCTCGTTGTTCTGCTAAGGTGAGAGCTGCTGGGACACCTCTCTTCCTGCACTAGTCTCCTTCTGCCACCACAGGAAGAGCCCTGTCCCCCACTTCTCTCACTACTGAAGCCCCCCTTCTGGCTCCTCTGTTTCTCCTGAGGTTTTATTTTCTGGGTTTATTCAAGGGAGGAATATCAGTCATTTTACCTGCACATCCTGGCTACCGGGAGTCCAAGAAGGCGAGTTTCAAACCTTTAGACTGTGGGTTGGAGGCCTCTAGCCTAGCTGCTCCGGCAGCTGCAGGCTCTGCACTCCAACAGACTCCCATTCTGGGCTGAGAGGCCTGGGGCTTGATCACGGCAGTGGCTGGTACTTCCACCCTGGGCCTGTTCCAGCTCCAGCGTTTCGCTCATCCAGCACTCTCCCAGACCCGCAGGCTGGCTGGATTCCTCTGCTGTTCCAGGTTGGTTTGGTGTAGTGCCTTTGCGTTTGCCTGGGGTTGGAGGCCTCCAGCCTAGGTGCTCCCGTGGCTGCAGGCTCTGCGCTCTGACAGACTCCCGTTCTGGGCTGGGAGGCCTGGGGCTCGATCTCATCCTTTCTTTCAAGACAAATCTCAGGTGCCACACCTTTCTCTGATCCCTGTGGTGGCATCCCTCTCTCAACAATTCCACTGTATTTATTTGTAATATATATATATATATTTTTTAATATATATTTATATGCACATCTCTCACAAAAAAAAATACAAGCTCCTTGAAGGCATGGCTAGTTTTCATTTTCTTGGTCTTTGTGCCCTTCAGAGCCCAAAACAATGCTCGCTCAGCAGCCTGCATTTACTAAACGCTATTTGAATTGAAGACATTCTCTGGGCTTCTAGTCAATCCCTTCCGCCAATAGATGCCAAGGCACAGATCTGGAAATGTCACTCTCCTTCTCAAGAAGATTTCAATGACTATTGTCTCTGGTATCAAGTCCCAACTCCCCAAATACCCAGCATTTAAGGGGCACCATAGTCCAACCCCAAGCTTCCTTTCAATACACATTCACAAATCTATCACACTACACTATTAGCTATTTCCCCAATTCCACATTCCATTTTCTAGCTTCTAGTTTCTGCATATGCTGCCCCCATGACTATAAAGCATCCTTTCTTCACCTTTGCCTCATAGAAGCAAATGCACCTCAGTCTCCTTAACTGGATCTTCATCCAGATCACTCTCACCAAGAGGATATCCCCCAAGGTTCTGTCCTGGGCCCTCTTCTCTTTTTGGTCTAAGCTCATTACACAGTATCTGTCTGGCACGTAGTAAGCATGTAAATGCTCACTTCCTTCCTTCTTTTCTTCTTTCCTTCCTTCCCCCTTCCTCCCTTTCTTCCATCCTTCCTTCCTTTTCCCCCTTTCCTTCTCTCCTTCCTTCCTGCCTTCCCTCCTCCCTCCCTTTCTTCCATGTTGCCCCCTATATGCATGTTCCTGTGCCATATATTCCATATGTGGCTCTCTTCCACACATGCACTCCTTACCTATATGCCCCTGAAGCATGCTTTCTTTTTGTTCCACTCCTTCCACTAACGGCAGGTGTATTTGGGAGAACATATGCTTCAGGCTTATGGGGGAAATGTTTGCTTATTGCTCTTCTTCTGATGTTATTTCATTCAATGTTTTTATTTTGAAGAAATTATGCCCTCTGGCTGACTAGGAAAGTAAAATTAAAGTTCGTGGGGACTCCTGAGCCATGATTTTAAATGCATAGTTACCCTCAGAGTACTCTGAATCTGTGGTAACTAATCTGGGGGATCACATGTGTGTACATGTGGGGGGAGGTATGACATTTTATTATAAGTACATTTACATCATCACTACAATTCCAATCTACATGTGATTTTGGGGGAAAGCATTTCTGGTCAAGGCTACTGTTGCATTCCCCAATAACTGGGAGAGGTTGAAGAGACAGAGAGAACATAAAGAAATGTGGCAATGAGTGCTTTTTGGCATAGTCCAGGAGTGGGGAATCTGTGCCCTCAAGGCCACAAGTGGCTTTCTAAGTCCTTGGTCAAGGCTTTTTGACTGAGTCCAAGTTTTACAGAACAAATCCTTTATGAAGGGGATTTGTTCCGTGAAGTTTGGATTCAGTCAAAGGGCCACACTTGAGGACCTAGAGGGCCACATGTGGCCTCAAGGCTGTCAGTTCCCCTCCCCTGGCGTAGTCTTTGTATTCCTTAAACTAGAATAGAGTTAGATCAATAAATTATACAAGGCAAAAGAGACTTCCCAAAACAGAGTCCCATCCAAGGACAAAAGCCAGTTACTTGCTTGAGGCCTAAGCTTCAGTTACCTGAAGTTCTAGATTTAGTCCATTCCTTTTAATACTTCATTCAGGTATATAACTAAGCCTCTCTGTTCACATTCACAGAATGCTGGTTCTCACCTTTGGCCAAATGGCTCTCCATCAGCCTAAAATATTCATCCCTAACTATTCCCATGCTACTGTTGAGGGACTACTCAATGGGCATCTTGTTTCCACTCTGAATGCTTGCTGATTGCCATGCTTTCATTTTAAGAGAAGGTCAGCCTTGCTGTGTACTCTTTTTCTTTATTTAAGAACTTCCCAGAAGCAGAGCAATGCCCAGATAATTAAATATTTCAATGGCCTGTGCTACCAATTGCTTCCAAGTGTGAATTCCCTAACCCTCACACTAGCACTTTCTATTCAGTAGAACAGCTCAAAATTAAAACCAATAAAAACCCAACTTCTTTCTTTCACTGCCCATATTCTTCAAAAAGGAACAAAGGTTCCATCCTTTTTTTGGCTTGCTAAATACAAGAACAACTCAATTCAGTTGCTGGGAATACTTTCTTAAAAGGGTCGATTACCAGCCATCATGCTCCCCAAGGCTAACTCATTGGAGTCCCTATTGTTTCATTCACTCCAATACATTTCAAAACAACAAGTACGCATTCACTATGCATAAGACACCTGGATAGGTGCTAGGGCTACAAAGGCAGAGATGAAAGAGAGTGGCACTCTTAGACTGCTGTTTATCCTGCATTTTTGAAGAGGACCAATCACATCACAGGGCATTGTCTTGACCTGTAGGTGAGTTGGATTTAAATGAGGCTGAGTTGCACAAAGTCATCAGCTTCACTCTCTCTTCCAGAGTCACCGAAGTTCAGAGGTAAGACAAATGTCAAGATGACTGGCGATGGCCTGAGATGCAGTGGGTGACTTTGGCGTCTTTGATGTCTGACCAAGCTCTAAGCGCTCTATAGCACCTGCTTCAGCTGCCTTCATGGCCACTGGAACAAATTGTTCTCATGTGCCCATTTTGTCAGGGGAAGTCTTTACGTGCTTATGGTAGACATCTCCCTAATTCACTGATGGGTCTGAGGCCTGTCAGTTACTCTTAACCTGGGTTAGCCCATCTGCTGAGATGGAATAGGTACTGGGGTTCCAAAGGCAAAGATGAAAGAGTATGGTTCTCTTTTTACTGTTCAGTCATTCAGCCATGTCCGACTCTTCACAACCCCATGGACCATAGCATACTAGTCCCTTCTATCCTGCACAGTCTCTCAAAGTCTGTCCAAGTTCGTGTTCATTGTTTCTATTCATCTCACCCTCTGCCATCCCTGTTTCCTTTTGCCTTCGATCATTTCCAACATCAGGATCTTTCCCAGTGATTCCATATTTGTCCTACCAATGAATAGCCTGAATTAATTTAGTTAAGTATTGACTGATTTGATCTCTTTGCTGTCCAAGGGACTCTCAAAAGTCTCTTCCAGCACCACAATTCAAAAGTGTCGATTCTGTGGTGCTCAGCTTGCCTTACAATCCAACTCTCATAGCCGTACATTGGTACTGGAAAAAACTATAGTTTTGACTGTAAGGGCCTTTGTTGGCAAGGTGATGTCTCTGCTTTTTAGTCTGCTGTCCAGATTTGCCATAGCTTTCCTTCCCAGGAGCAAGCATCCTTTAATTTCATGGCTGCCTTTGACATCTGCAGTGATCTTTGAGCCCAAGAAAAACCAATTTGATACTGCTTCCATTTCTTCTGCCTCTATTTGCCAGGAAATGATGGGTCCAGTTGCCAAGATCTAAGGTTTTTTTATGTTCAGCTTCAAGTCAGCTTTTACAGTCTCCTCTTTCACCCTCGTCCAGAGGCTTCTTAATTCTTCTTCACTTTCTGCCATTAGAATGGTATCATCTGCATATCACAGATTGTTGGTATTTCTCCCAGCAACCTTAATTCAGCTTTTGATTCATCCAGTCTGGCATTTTACATTACGTACTCTGCTATGAGTTAAATAAACAAGCTGACAATATGCAGCCTTATTGTATTCCTTTTTCAATCTTAAACCAATCCATCATTCCACGTTTGGTGCTGACTGTTGCTTCTTGGCCTACATACAGGTTCCTCAGGAGACACGGAAGATGATCTGGTGCTCCCTTCTCTTGGAGGACTTGGCATATTTTGTTGTGATCCACACAGTCAAAAACTTTAGTGCAGTCAATGAAGCAGAAGTGGCTTTGTCCATAATCCAGCGAATGTGGACAGTTTTAGTCTCTAGCTCCTCTGCCTCTTTGAAAGCCAGCCTACTCTTCTGGTAATTCTTAGTTCCCATATTGCTGAAGCCCAGCTTGAAGAATCTTAAGTATAATCTTGCTGGCATGTGAGATGAGCGCAACTGATGAGTGATTTGAACATTCCTTGGCATTGCCCTTCTTTAGGACTGGGATTTAAAGTGATATTTCTCAATCCAGTGGGCACTGTTGAGTTTTCCAAATTTGCTGGCATAGTGAGTGCTGCACTTTAATTGTATCATCTTTTTAGGATTTAAATAGCTCAGTTGGAATTTCATCTCTTCCACTACCATTACTGTTAGCAATGATGCCTAAGACTTGACTTCATTCTCCAAGATCAGTAACCATACCATCATGGTTATTGGTGATCTTTCTGGTATAGCTCTTTTGTGTATTCCTGCCACCTCTTCTTAGTCCCTTCTTCTTCTTTCAAGTCCTTACCATTTTTGTATTTCATCATGCTCATTTTTGCATGAAACATTCCTTGGATATCTCTACTTTTCTTAAAGAGATATTTTGTCTTTCCCAGTCTATTGTTTTCTTCCATTTCTTTGCATTGGTCAATTAAGAAAACCTTCTTTTCCATCTTTGCTATTGTCTGGGATTCTGTATTCATTTGGGTATATCTTTCTCTTCTTTTTTATTTTTCGCTTTTCTTCCTTTCTCAGTATTTGTAAAGCCTCATCAGACAGCCATTTTGCTTTCTTGCTCTTCTTTTTCTCTGGAAAGAAGACTAAGGAAATCTGTAGGTCCTAAGGGGCAAGGAGAGAGACATGGAGATATAATGGTGAGGCTCTTCTAGGAGCGATTGAATTATTCTACATAAGATTAGGGACCTGAGACTTTTAATAGCTTATTTGTAGATGAAAAGGCCAGCTAAAATAGTGAATTACTCCCCCATCTCCCATCCCAGGTAATATACTGAGTCAGAATTATTTTCCTGGCCTCCCATTGGCATAGAATATAAGCAACCAACAGGAGGACTATAGAGTTTTAAAGAAATAACTGAAAACTTCCAAGCCCCAGGACTATTTGGTGATTAATGGGCATTTCCTAGTTGTGGTTTAGCATGCAGAGATGGTAATTTGGGAAATGTACTGGGTTGTTACCAGAAGTTAAGGTGAAGTCTTTAAGGGCAGCCAGCCTTGAACTGGGAATAATTTAAGGGAAAGAAGACTTGTTTCTTCTATCTCCTACATGGGAAATAGGAAGCCCCAGAGTCAAGGCCAAAAAGGATCAGAACTGGAGATGCTTATGTGAATTCTAAGTTGATGTACTCTGCTCTTTATAAAAGAGCACAGTGATATTCCAACTAAGGATTATAGCTGAGCCTAAACCTAGAGGTGGTAAAGATCACATTTGCTCATTGAGAGACTAGCCTGGGGAGTTCAGCATATTGACCTGTGTGATAGAGACATTGTGCCCTGAACTTCAGGAGGACTCTACGAACAGATATAGAGGCTGTACACATTTAGAGTTTTGAGTTGCTATAGTCACGTGTGTTCCCTGTGTGCCTCATTAACATTTTGCTTTAATTTTGCCTACTATCCTCATGGATGTGGTACATATTTATTGGAATATGTGCACCTTGTTTATGAGCAAAAGTTAATGCTTTTGCTAAGCCACTTGAATAAATGCCATTGCTAAGAGCTGATTGAATTTATTGTCTGACTATTAATTGGAAATGCACTGGTGGGGGCTCACACATCATAGCATTAGGAGTGAAGCAGTGAGTCCAATATGAGGGAATAATCTGAAAAACAGTCCCTACCCCAAAGGAGTTTACTTTCTCTTGACTGGCAGAGGATACAAGACTACAGATAAGTAAATATCAGATAATTTGAGGATAGGATATAGTGAACTTTAATAACTAGGAAAATCAGGAAAGGCTTCCAGAGCGAGGTGGTACCTGAGCCAAGACTTGAAGGAAGCTAAAGATCATAGCAGGTGGAGTTGAAGAGGGAGAAAATTCCAGGCTTGAGATATGGCTTGGGCAAATGAATGAGTCTATCTTTCCTTCTGTTATCTGGAAGATTAGCATTGGGATTGATCCCCATTCCATTCACTAGTGCTTTCCCTATCCACTATAGTGGATAGAGCTGATCTTAGGGCTAGGAAAACCTGAATTCAAAGCCTGCCTCTGACACTAAGTGCCTGGCACATAGTAGACACTTAATACACTCTTGTTGACTGGATAACACACATTGAGTTTGTGACTATAATAAAGTCACTTTAGGTAGCTAGGTAGCATGGTAGATAGAATGCTTGGCCTGGAGTCAGGAAGACCTGAGTTCCAATCTGGTCTCAGACACTAACTAGCTGTGTGATTCTGGACAAATCACTTAACCTCTTTTTGCCTCAGTTTCCTCAACTGCAAAATGAGGATAATACTAGTACCTACTTCCCACAGTTGTTGTGACGATCAAATGAGATAAATATAAAGCTCTTATTACACTTCTTGGTATATAATAGGTGCTTAATAAATGCCTATTTCCTTCCTACCTATAACTACATGGTTCCCTAAGACTATAAGTTAGAGAACTATTGTCAATCTGCAGTGGAACAGGGAGCTTCATCACTGAGCTTTCCCAGCCTATACCAGTGAAATCATGGGTCTAGTTCCTATTCCTACCCTTCCATCCCTAAGCACATGAATGGGAAGAGGAAATGAAGTGGACAATACACCATGTCAGAATGGAAGAAGGGAGAGCAAATGATGCAGGCTATACTCTGTTGGGGAAATTGTAGAAAACATTTACTATACCTCTCTGCCTTAGACCCAGCCACAGGTTGAGGTATGGCTGCCACCTTCTCTCCCCTATCCTATGAACATGCAGACAACTGGATGGAAGCCAGGAGGCATGGAACAAACAGATCACAGGACTAAGCCAAGCTAAGGGCCAGGATCCAGGAGATGGCAGATATTGCTGAAAGATGAATTCTACCTAGTAGAGTTGGGAAGGATGTTTTTGGGGGAGGGGAGGGGAATTCCTGAGTTATAATCCCAGCTCTATCATTAACTTGCAGTGTGACTTACGCTCATCATTTTCCATTTTGGACCCTGTTTCTTCATCTGTGAAATGAGGATGCTTTGACTAGGTGATGTCTAATGTCCTTTTCAACTCTGAAGTTTTATGATCGATGCGAGCAAAGCCCAAGGCCTTCTTTTCCTTCTTCTCCATGAGCTATTTCCTTTATTGGCCCAAATGAAAAGGCAGTATTTGAAGCATTTTACAAGATGATATTTTTAACCTCTGACTTCTATTTGAAGCTACCAATGACTTGTGAGATCCGTTTTAAAAATTATGCCCAAATTACAGAGTAGAGATTTGAAGGTTGAAGGGACTCTAGCTCACTTAGACATCCAATGGCCTCATTATGCAGATGAGGAAACTAAGGCTGAGAGAGGCTAAATCACTTCCCAAGGTGTGAGTAGCTGAGCCACTGTTGGACCTTAGCTGCTCTCACTCCAAATCCAATGCCCAATATTGCCTCCCACTTGCATTCATAATCCCCTCGAGAGATTTCTTTGAGGGGGATTGGATGAAATTTCGATAGAAATTGACCTAATAATGTGACTGAATTAGATGTTTTTATGGTTTCTGAGAAATAGATTACTAGCTAGATTGAAGGTAACTCCAAATGACTTAAGAGTCCAAATAAAGCATATCATTGTTAGGGAAAGGGGAATCAATTCGTTGCCGTGAATCCAGAATGATCCTTCAGTGAAATACATGTATTTAATTGTTTCTTCGATTTTATAATTAGGGTCTGCTGCATTTCACAGTGTCATTCTCTCAAATTTTCTCATTTGGTAAAACCTTCCATTTCTATTGTGCAGTAATGATTTTCACAGTAATGGTGAACCCATCTGCAGCAGGTTGGGGAGCTCTGGGCAGGATGACCTGTTGGGCTGATATAGCCAGTCAGTGTCTCCCAACCCAAACTCTACTGAGGAAAAGAAAATCTCTCAATTTCCTAGGCTGGATGGCTTGGCTCTCTGAAGTCTTGGCTTCTAGGAGGTTTCAGGGAGGGGAGGCTTCGTGCAGGTTGCAGAAAGAAATAGCAGTCAGTTTTTAAGCTCGTAGGTTTTTAAGAACTTGTTACATAGGCAGGAAGAGGGGGAGCTATTTAATCAACTCTCTGCCTACGCCCTCTGCCACTTCTTCCTGAGTCTGTGCTGGGCAATTCTAAGGATCCCAGAGGTACTAACCAACTAAGTGCCTAGGGAACCGAACTTCTCGAAAGAAAGAGGCAATTTGGAGAAAGTGAACAAGAGAGAAAAGGGATAGACTTAATTAGAACTACCAGGTACATGGACTATTGGACTCCAGGGGAAATTCTTAGCTCAATAATGAACATACCAACCCAGTGTAAGTTGAGACCAATCATGCATGCATTGTCAAGGGAAATTCCCAGCTCAATACAAATCTATCAAAAATGACTTCTATATAATCCCTTACAATAATCCTAACAAAGTTCAGCATGCAATCCTCCCTGACACCAATCCATACCTGCCTTGCAAGTGGTCACTGCAACGATGTAGAAGAGCTGAGAAACAGGGCTCCTTGGCCCAACAGAAAAGAAGAGAGCAAGGTCAGAGAGGGCAGAGCCGATAAGCTTTGGTTAGGGAAAAGAGGAGTGACTTTGAATGAGAGGAGCAGTTTTAGAGATGGATGAGACCTTAGAATAATACCTCCTCATTTACAGATGAGGAAACTGAGGACCAGAGAGATTAAATGACTTGCCCCAAAGCATGTAGCTAGGAAGCAATAGAGCCTGAATTCAGCCCTAGGTCTTTTGAGTCCAAATCCAGCTCTTTCACTGGATAAAAGATGACTTGATATCATTTGCAAATCACGACGTTGCCCAAGGTGGCTGGGTGAGCAGACTCAACAAAGCAAGGTGCTTTGGTAATAAAAGGTTTTTGAACCAGTAACAAATGACCACAAAGCCTCAGTTCAGAAATCCTCTGTGTAATTGAGAAGCGATGATGTAGTTCAAACAAATGGACAGATTGCTTTACATGATATCCCTGGAATTCTAGCCCCATAACTCCTGGCAGGTGGCTGTCAGCAAAAAGGCAGCAGGGTCCTCACAGAGACAGACTGGACAGAGACATCAGTTGGTCCATGGCTGCCAGGGCTCTGGGATCAAGAGACCTCTGCTTCTGGGAGGGATCCATGGGGCACTGCAACCCTACATAGTCCTGAGCCATTGTCAAGGGCTGTACATGGGCTGAAAGTAGGGAGTTAGTCAGTATCATAGTCATCAAAAAAACCCAAATGAGAAATCTAGGACTGGACTCAGAAGAATTTTGTAGTTGCTAACACCATGTTTCCGCGGGCAGATAGTGAATGCTCCACCAGGGGTAAAAGGGGAAAGTGCCAGTGCCACTGATGTGGCAGACTATTCATCTGGCTAATCAGAATTTCAAAGAACACTGATAACTATTTAAATGGAAGAGGATTATATCTGAACATGCTATAGCTGATGAGACTGATCTGTTTATCCCCTGGGAGCTAGTCCAGCCTTGGATCTAAGATAGCTGTAATTTTTCAATTTTATTTTCATTTCTCATGGAACCAAAGGGTAAAAAAAATAAATTGCTTTGAAGTCACAGCAAGGGCACACAACTGATCACTCTACCTGTGCCTTTCCCTCCAAAAACAAGCAAAGGGGAGCCAGCCACAGGTGAACAGTGAGGGGAAAACCCCACCAAGCCCGTTCAAATGTACAACGATGTAATGATCATCTATTCAAACTATATCAGGAAAAGCATGATCATAGTACTGACTGACTGTTGGAAAAAAAAGTGTCTCTATGCACGTGTCATTGTTTGCAAAAATCCTGTTGGGGAGAGATCTGCCCTAAATTGTTTTGCACCAAAAGGTCACAATCCTGTAGCTAATGCCATTGGGTAAACATTGCTGCAATCTGTTATGCAAATCACTGAAAAAGCTAGCTTGAATACTATTGTGCTGAAGAAATGATGAAAATGAGGAAGGCCAGGAAGCATGGGGAGGGGGAGTGGAGGAAATAGAATCAAGAAAACCAAGCACACAGTGACTGCAGCCATATAGAAAGAACAACGAAAATGTTACAGTGACTACTATGGTGCTACAATAACCAATCCTGGTGCAAAGAAGAGAGAGGAGAAGACAGCTCTCTCCCATCATTGCAGGGGTGGAAAACTAAGGGTGTAGAACCCTGAACGAATACTGCTGAACTTGGGGGATGTGTTGATTAGTTTTACTGAGCTGTTTTTTTTTTCCTTCTCTTTTTTTTCTTGTTAGACGGGATGACTTTCTGGATGGGGTAAGGGGAGGACTAGATGGGGAAATGTAAGTGATATAACAACAAAAGATACCATTTTAAAATGTTAAAATTTAAAAAGTACTTCCAAAGAAAAGTAGCCCCAGAGGAGTTATATAAGCTCCTTTAGGTCAGGGGATGCTTTTCTTGTTTGTATTTGTTTGCCCAGTGCTTAGCACTGGACCTGGCACAGTGAGTGCTTAATAAGTACCTTTTCAGCCATTCATTAAAATTGTATATACAATGAATGCAATGGCATACTATTGTGAAATAAGAAATGATGAACAAGCAGATTCCAGGAAAACCTGGAAAGATGTATACCAACTGATGCAAAGTGAAATGAGCAGAACCAGGAAAATATTGTACGTAGCATCAGCAACATTGTGTGATGATCATCCATGCATGACTCAGCTCTTCTCAGCAGCACACAAAGGAAAATGCTCTCCACAGCCAATTAAAGAACTGATGGACTCTGAATGCAGATCGAAGCATACTTTTTTCCCACTTACTTTATTCTTTTTCATGTTTTTTTTTCCCTTCTGATCTGTTTCTTCTCTCACAACTATGACTAACATGGAAATATGTTTTACATGACAGCAAATGCATAACCTATATCAAATTGTCTACCATTTTAGGAAGAGGGGAGGGAAGAGAGGGAAGTAGAAAAATTTGGATCTCAAAATCTTGTAAAAATGAATACTAAAAATTGTCTTGACATGTAATTGGAAATAATAAAATACTTTTAAAAACAATTATTAAGCTCTTACTATGTACCAATCACTTTGCCAAGAAGGAGGGATAGAAATACAAAAGTGAAGATAGCACCAGCCCTCGAGATGCTTACATTCTAATGGGAGGGGGCACAGCCCATTTAGGGAAGTTGTAGCCAGGGAGGGAGCACTGTGGTTCAAACAAGCATCACAGGGGAGATGATTAATACATCTTTTCCTAAAGTGATAGCAGAGCTGATTTGATCATATTTCCAGAACATGGGGAGTGTTGCTGCGTGGCCTGGCATATAACCGAGCTTGCCATGGAGGCTGTGAGCTTTTGACGTTGGGAAGGACACTTTTTCCAGAGATAAGGAAATGCCATGTGGTCTCAGGGGGACACAGCCACTCTAGCCTCAAGCCACACTGGTGCCCTTTATTTTCATGCTGAAATGGAAGGGAAGTCAAGGACTGGGACAGATAGGGAGAAAGTCGAGCCAACTTCTTGAGGGTCTGTAACATACAGCCACTTGCAGAATGACTTTAGACAGTGCAAAGCTCTTAGAGATAAGGTTTCCTTATCAAGGGTCATGTGAAGGTTCAAATGAGACAATGCAAGTAAAATTCTTTTCAGGCTTAAGACTATGCCCTGCAGAAGTGCTTGTTATTGCCAAGGTTCTCTTTGGTACCCAGGTTTTCCCCCATAGAAAACTTGATTTTCACAAAACTCAGACTAGGTTGGAGTAGGGACCTAGAATGAAGGGGAGCAACATGCAAATAAATATTCTGCTTCCCACACGAATGAGAGTATGCAATGTCAGGATCTATTTGGGAGCCACAGACAATTTTCAAAACCAGCCCAATCCAGTTATCACACATTCTAGCTGACACACAGACAGAGGCTAACAAAAAGCTAATCTTTACATTCCCACTCAATTAAATTTATAGCAAGGAGTGGAGCAGGACAAAAAACAACCTAATAATAAACTATCTCCTCCTTATCTGTAGCCACCCGGAAGCATTGTCTAGCTTAGAAAAATGTGGACAATGTTTGTGCCATACTGACAAAGCTAAAGGACACATTCTTTCAGTCAACGATCAATAAACTGTTGTTTTATTTTTTGGGGATGGGGAGAGACACTTTGCAGAGAAGCAGGTGTGGGGAAGGGAGAGAGCCATTTGGGTGTCTGCTGGGACATGTCAGTCATGTTGAAACTGTGGGATGGGGGGAAGGAGAGGAGGCTCATACTCTCTCCTGACGTGATATTCTCCCCTCCCATTTCAGTAGAGATTGACCAGACCTCTCCCTGTGTTTAGGTATTCCTTCATAGTTTTGAATGCAAGGCTAAACACAGAGAAAGAGAAGTTGTTCAAGACAACTGGAGAAGGAATGAAGTTGCTTGGGCCCCTTTATGAGGCTACCTTGAGAGAAAAAGAGTCATCTCATCCTGCCTGCAAAGACAATACAGGTGATACCATTGTGTATAAAAAGCACACTACCACACCATTGGTAGGCAGTTATAAAAAGAAGGTGGCATGGTGAGAGGAGCAGCTCAGATTCCCTCTGGCCCAACACTCTAGTAAAGCTCTAAAAGTGTGCCCCAGGGAAGATGGATAAAGAAAACCAAACCAAAAAATAAACTCCTCTGGGAGAAGAAACAAGTCAGAGGAGGCCAAAGTCAAGTGCACGAATGGCCCAGACCCTGAGCAGGAGACAGGGCTAGGCCACTACCTAGGCATCCCAATGCCCAGGCCAGACAGCTCCTGACCTGGACCACAGCAAGAGAAAGGGCCATGGCAGCATCAAAGGACCAATATAATCAAGAACATCTGGTAAGTGCTTGGCAGACTCAGAGCAAGGGAACAAAAGAATCCTGGGCTCAGGAGTATGCAATGAGAAGGAAGCATATACTATGTGCCAGGCTAAACACTTTATACATATTCAACCCCATGAGGTAGGTGAGCCCATTTTACAGTTGAGGAAACTGAGGCTGAGAGAGGTTAAATGATTTCCCCAGGGTCACATAGGTAGGAAGTATCTGAGGCCAGATTTGAACTGACTCATAGCCCAGTGTTCTAGCCAATGTTCTATCTGTCTCTAGAAGGATAGGGAAGGATATAGAGAAGGAGCCAAGGCTAAAACATGCATCCACCTACCAGGATATTGATTCAAAATCTAGGAATCCCTGCAACAGGCAGGGCCTAGTCCTGGGCACTGTATCCAGGGCCATCGGGGCCTGCCTACATAATCCAAAAGTATGGAGATGGGAAACAGAGTCTGACACAATCCCAAAGCTCCAATCCAGAAAACAGGATTGGAGATTGAGACAAAGAGATGAAAATGCTAAATGCAATGAAGAAGTCAAGAGTTGAACACAAAAGAAGAAAGTAACTCCTCAAAGAAATGCTAGTAAAAGTATAGAGACAAGGCTGTCCTGACCACAAGGGCTACAAGTTGCCTGGAAGAAACGAAACCCAAGAAACACAATGCTAAAGTAAAGGAAATGACAGCAAGGGAGGAGATGACAGAGAGAATGAAGAACCTAGAAGAGACAGAGATAACCCTTAGCAAAGAAGGGAACTCCCTGCAAATTATGAGTAAGGGGATTTGATGGTTCCTGTGCCATCATCTGGAGTCGCGGCTTTCTTGCCATAGCTACATTGCTAAGAAGGACATAGATGGGGTGGAGCCAAGACAGCGGCTGGAGAGCAGGGACGTGCGTGCTCCCTGCCAAGTCCCTCCAAAAACCTATAAAAATTGTTCTGAACAAATTCTAGAACTGCTGAACCCACAAAATAGCAGAGGGAAGCAGGGCTCCAGCCCAGGACAGCCTGGATGGTCTCTGGGTAAGGTCTATCGCACACAGAGCTGGAAGTGGAGTGGAGCAGAGTGCAGCAGGGGCGGCAGCAGGGCCAACCAGACTGGGAGTCAGGTGGCATGGGCCCTAGTGCCCTGAATCAGTGAGCTGTGGCAGTTACCAGACTTCTCAACCCATAAACACCAAAGACAACAAAGAAGAACTGCAGAACCCATGAAATAGTGGAGGGAAGCAGGGCTCCATCCCAGGACAGCCTGGATGGTCTCTGGGTAAGGTCTATCCTGCACGGAGCTGAGAGCGGAGCTGAGCAGAGCCCAGCATGGGCTACACCCAGACAAAACAGACCGGGAGCCAGGCGGCAGGGGCCTTAGCACCCTGAATCAGTGAGCAGTGGCAGTTACCAGACTTCTCAACCCACAAATACCAAAGACAACAGATAAGGTTAGTGGGAAAAGCTGTGGGGACAGAGTGAAGGAGTTCATGGTTCAGCCACCGCCCTGGGGGCAGCAGAGGTGGTGCAGCTACATAACTACAGCTGTGGTTGCTTCCAGCCCCAGGCCCAACTGGTGGGAGGAATTATTAAGCCTTGGTAGCTGTTGAGGTCCCCACCAACTTTCTGGTTCATGTTTCTGTGAAATCCTTATGAGTACCAATCTACATCAATGGAGGGAGTTTCTAGGTCTCCCTTTCCTCCCACTCAGGTTGATCTATATCAACAGTTAGACACTGAGCTGGAGCCACATGTGAGGAAGAGGAAGACATCAGGCTCGATCACATTGGGGAAATCATGGCTACATGTCATGGCTACAGAAGCTTATCTTATCTCATGAATATACATCCAGGGATGCTCTGGGCACTAAGTCATAGAAAGCTGCCACTTCATCTGAAGCACAATTGTAATGTACTCCCAATATAACACACTCTCCACTTGGTCATTCACACTATGCTTGGAGACCACTAAGAGGGTGAGCCCCTCACCTCCTCAGGCAGCTCATTCCACTTTTGGCCTCTCTGTACCTTGGCTCATGAGGCCCCTGCTTCTGCTCTGAGAAAAAGTCTCCTATCTTCTCACCATGACAGTCCTTTAAATACTTGTATTTACCTCCTGAAGGTGAATACAAGTCTTAAGGCTGTGGCCGGAGGATCACCAAGGATCACCAAGGATGAGTGGTGGGTGAGAGTGAAGATCAGAAAAGGAGGAGGCCTAATTAGGCAGTGGGAGTGGGAGCTGGCACAGAGATAGCTGGAGGGAGGCATTGGACCCAAAGCCCTAGAGGAAGGCCTGGAGCCTCTGAGGTAGGAAATCTCTACAGACGCATTCCAGACAAAGCCAGATAAGCATGGTGCAGGATGAGAAGGGGGCGCTGAGGGGAGGGGGCCCACAGTGGATCCATACCATTGCAGCCACAGATCCAAAGTTCCATAGAAAAGTAAATTCAAAATAGGAAATATTGTATCTTCTAAAGGCAGAACCAGGAATGAAGCAACATGGGACATATGAAAACCACGGGGGCCCCCAGGAGCATGAGTCAGCACTGTTAGCTTCTAATTCCCCACCAAAAGCAGAGGATCACTGATTTAAAGCTGAAAGGGAATTCAAAGACCCTTGTGTCATTTGACAGAGGGGGAAACTGAGGCACAGAAAGGAAAAGTAAGGTCACATAGTGCCCAAGGTCACATAGGTCTCAAATTAGAAGTAAGATCTGGATGCAGAACCTTTGACTCCAAATGTAGTTTTCTTTCTACTGCCTACTGTCCTGCCTTCCAGGATTCAGGAACAGCTATTTTGTGGCCATAACATCTTCTAGTCTCTTTACTGTAAGAAACATGTATTTATTTGTCAGTATCCCAAGCCAAAGAGGTAGTTCTATAATATACTTCATACTAAAGGGCCACAGGGCACGTTAGAGGAATAGGAAAGGGTTCCAACAGTATTTTGGAGAGAGATGGCTAAGCACAGGGACAAAATCATGATCTTAGGAAGTTCATTCTCCTTGTGTTTTTCTTGTTACTGGCATGCGTACCTAAATATTCAAATGGCTTTCTCATTTCACTGATGTGGATGTCTCCTCCAGAGATGCAGATTGCCACTCCTGCCTGCCTGGGTGACTATTGTCCATGTCCTCCCACCAGTCCACCATGGGTGACCCTCTCAGCATGCCCTGGAGCATGCAGGCCGTTGGCCACTTGTCATCTCCTGCCCTGAGCGTAGGCCGGGCCCATTTCCTTTTTCAATCAGACATTTATTTCCCTGATGACATCCTTTGCTTCCTTCTTGTTTCTAGGTTGCTGCCTGCTCAGGCTCCCCACATACCCCTCCCTTGCCCTCTGGCTCATACTCATTTTCAATTCTTCCCAGACTGTCATGTTCCGTCTCTTGAAGCAATACAAGAGTTGGGTGGCAACTGCCATTCATTAAATGTGCTTTAAAGTTTGCTGACTTTGGGCTATGCAGCAACCCTCCAGATAGCTACTGTAGACATTAGACACTTGTTACAGAAGAGGAAACAAAGGCTCAAGAGAGGCTCCCAGAATCCCTGGGAAATGCCATCCTTCCCATCTCCCCAGCGCGAATGCTCAGCATCACCATGGACTCCTCTTTCACTTACTCCCTATCTCAAATCGGTTGTCAAAAGCCTATTGACACTTCCTTCCCAATATCCCTTCCAGCTGCCCCTCCTTCCAATTCTCAGCACTACAGGCTTGGGCCAAGCCTTTATCACTTTCTGTCTGTCTGTCCTACTACCTCCAAGATGCCCTCTCCAAGTCATCCTGCCAGCTTCACCTCTCCTGCTCAAAAGCCTTCAATGTGTCCCTACTACCCATAGAATAAAGCACAGATTTCTCATTTGGCTGATCAGAGCCTTCTCCAGCCTTACCCTTTACTAACCCCTTCATGCCCACTCTGTTTCAGTCAGACCAGCAACCTTATGGGCTTCTATCTCTCAGCTTTGGTCTGCCTGGAATGCTTCTACTCAACCTTCCTAAGCCAGAGCCAGGCCTGCCTCCTCCATGAAGTGCTCTCAGCCTCCAGGAGAGCTGACCACTTGACTCCAAAGTCCAATTCTCCCTTTCTGAGGATTCCTATATAAATCCAGAGGGAGGTCAGAAGCCTCCTACTGGTGGAATCCATAGAATAAAAGCTGTGGCCTCAGAAACAGTTAAGCTGTGGGCCCATTTTTTTCTCTAGGGGAGAGAGAGAGAGAGAGAGAGAGAGAGAGAGAGAGACAGAGACAGAGTGACAGAGACAGAGGGTGACAGAGAGAGACATAGAGAGGGACCAAGACAGAGATCACTTCTCTGAGCTCAGTTGTGTTCACCTGCTTTTAACAAAGGGAGTGAGGGGAACAGAACCAGGAGATCATTATACATGATTACAGACACACAGTATCTGTAAGGACTAACTTTGATAGGCTTGGCTCCTCTCATTAATGCAAGGTTCAAAGGCAGCTCCAAAAGACTCATGATGGGAAAAGCTATGTACATCCAGAGAAAGAATTACGGAGTCTGAATGCAGATGGAGCCAAACAATTCACTCTCTTTTTTTCCTTCTTTTTTGGTTTCATTTCTCCTCTCTCATGATTCATTCCACTGGTTACAATTTTTCTTTACAGCTGGACTATTATGTAACTAACTGCATTGCGAAGGTATATGGAGAATCTATATTGGATTACATGCTGTCTTGCGGGGTAGGGGGTAGGAGAGGGAGGGAGAGAAAATTTGGAGCCCAAAAACTTGTAGAAATGAGTGGTGTAAACCAAAAATAAAAAATAAATTAAAAAAAACAAATAAAGGCAGCTTAGGACCCAAGCACGACCCTTGTCTGACAGAGAAAGCAGAGAATCTCAGGGCTGTGAAACAGGGGCAGCTCAAATAGTGCTTTAAAGCCCCAACAAACTGGGTCCCCAAAAGACATCTGGGTACCCACATTCCAGGAGGAGAAAGATGGAGAGGAAAGATAGCCAGGGGCCTTGGAGGAGGCTGGCTCCTAGCAGAACAACCCTACTGACTCAGGAGAAAAAGTCCTTTACTACAATAGAATTATACTAATTAATTGAAGAAGCCTCAGCCACAGGAAAAAGAGACACATTTGTTTAGATTTTCCCATTGATTTATTTATAATTAGCTGGAAAGTGATTTTCTGGTAGAGGTGGCACATCTCAGGGCTACCATTAGCATGCAGAATTACCCAGAAGTTCTGAGCTGGGAGGACCTTGGGGGCCATCAGTCTAATCTAGACCTTACAAAACAACAACCTTGACATATGGTTCTCCAGCACTCCCAGAGAAAGACTCCCCCACTTCTCAAGGCAGTTTATTCTGTTGTAGCTGTTAGGAAGTTTTTCCTCATGTGGAACCTCCATTTGCTTCTCAGTCCCCCATTACTACTGCCTTTAATCCTCTAGGGCCAAGCCAAACAAATCTAATTCTTCCTTCACATGAGAAACCTTGGAAAATGTGTACACAGTTCTCAAGTGTTTCCTCTACCCTGCCACCCTGACCTAGTCTCTTCTCCAAGGGAAACATCCCCAGTTCTTTCATGTGACTCACACATGGCATGATCTCACAGCCCTTTTCAGTTTATCAATGGCACTCCTTAATCCTGGCCTCCAGAAATAATCAAGGCAGAGTACAGTGGGATTTTCAGTGCCTTACTCCTGGAAGCCATACCTCCCTTAGGGAGTCCAAGGTTACATTAGCCTTTGGGCCTGCTACATTAAACAGTTGGCACATATGAAGGTTACAATTTCCCTTGCCCCTGCCCCAGCTCACAGATGTTTCTCGGATGAATTGCTCTCTCATCACAATGTCCCCATTCTGGCTTTTGGAGGGTAATACTTGGAACCCAACTCTAAGACTATATTCATCCTTATTTGTTTGTTCATGTATGTATTTCATATTGCAAGAGTCAATCCAAGGCTCTAGTCTGACATAATCTTGTTTCATGATGATGCCTTTCTCAATTAGGGTGAGGGCCATCTTTCCCAAATTTGGGCCATCTGCAGAGCAGAGGAACATGCTACCTAAATCTCTATCTAAGTCACTGATAGGGATGTTCAAATGCCCAAGGCCCATCACCAGCCCCTGAGATACTCCACTGGAGGTCTTCTTATAGGGTGGATGGATAGACAGACAGACACATGTAGAAAGACACACAGACAGAAAGAAAGAGAAAGGAAGGAAGAAAGAAAGAAAGAAGGAAGGAAGGAAGGAAGGAAGGAAGGAAGGAAGGAAGGTAGGAAGAAAGAAATGCTTGAATAAATATTTGTTAAGGGCTTGCTCTATGCCAGACACTGTGCTAAGTGCTGGGATACAAATACAAGTGATAGTCCCTGCCCTTAAGAATGTTCCATTCCAATGGGGAAAGCCAACACAAAAGGGCAACTTGAAAGTAAGCTGGGAGTGTAGCTGGTGTGGAAATTGCTGGGAAGTGGTCCTCATGGAGGACTGGTCCTCAGTACGTTAAGGAGGAAGTGCTTCTATGTGAGTCAGGGGAGCTAGGGGTAGAGCTCAGAGTTGTAGTGGAAGGTAGATGAGGATGATGCAGTATGGTAAGGAGGTGGCTAGGAAGTGTCATGGAGGCCTGCTTCTCAGCCAGCTATGTAGTTCTAGAGCTGGAAAGGAACCCAGAGGCCATCTAGTCCAAACTCATCAGTTTACAAATGAAGAAACTGAGGCCCACAGGAAGGAAAAGTTTTGCCCAAGGTTGTCTTTGCCCAAGTAAGTGGTAGAGCTGGGATATGAACACAGGTCCTTTGACTCCCATTCCAACATTCTTTCTCCTCTTTTGGGCTGGCCATTCTACAAACTCCAGGATTGCGTGTGTTAGAAGATTGAGCAAGCTGAGTTTGAGACCATTATGATAATCTCCCATTTAGGAAGCTTATAGCTTATAGAATCTATGCATAGAAACCATTCTTATAAGATTAGGCCTGATGGTCTTGAGGCCATCATGAAGGTTAGTACAGTTGTGTGCCCCAAACAATACTTTGTCTATCAGGAGCTTGTTTTTCTCCCTGATAACAAACTCCCCAAATAACGTTTTGCCCTGACCTCTGACCCTGGCCAGCTACAGGGGCACCACCCAAAATCAGAGTATAAGAACTCCATTGTCCAAAGGGCACTCTGGCGTACCCCCTCTCCTCCCGTAGGAGCACACCTTCCTGCACAAGAGACCTGTGCCTCTGTGCTCCGCAATACAGCATGTTCTTATATGACTTAGACTGTCAGTGTGTATGTGAAGTAGAAATCGGGTCCCTTTCTCCCCCTCCCCTTCTGCCTCCTCCCCATTTGCCAATAAAGCTTTACATTTGACTGAGAGCCATTGTTTTACGTATTATTCTCTGCATCTGAGCTCACTAAAGGGTTGTTTTCCCTGACATCTCTGACTGGCTCAGGGACTTCTCCTTAGACACAACATGGGTACCCAGATGAGGACCTAACATACGGAAGCCATATGACACTGGGGGAATGCCGCATAGAAATTGAGGGTCTCAGGGGAAGCCTACATCCTCCCAGGAGGGACTCCCTTATGCCAGAGGACTGTCATAAAACAATACAACCTCATTTGTTCCATCATACAGGGAGATTCAGGTTTTCTGCCTGAATCATTCACATGTGACTGCAAAGGTAGGACATCACCTCCTCACCCTTACTATACTGGAAATAATGCTTGTTTTTACTTGATACTGAACATTATGCCTTGGAGTTACCATTCGTTGGGATGCTTTTGGGTAGGGAGTTTAGGGAAGGGACCCCAGACCAATTAGAAAATTGAGAAACAAGAAAGAAGCTGTCTTCTTGATGTATAGGGGAGATCAGGAAGGCCACCCCCATTGTCTTCTCCCCTAACATGGTACCTAAAATTCTACCATATTAATTTCTCTGGGTTAATCCATTTGGTTTCCAAGAGTTCTGTTTTAAAATGAAAACAACCCTGGGAAGGTTAATACCTTAAGCCCTTGTCAATCACTGATATCTTAGTGTGAATTAGTCTATGTGATTTTGTCACCTTCCAACAGGATAGCTATATTGCCTACTGGGCCCTGACAGAATCAGATGCTGGCCAAGTCTGTTTGGAATCATTCGAAGGGTGGAGGGATGGGGAGGAAGGGCAAAGTCCATCATATCTTAGACACCATGTCTTTTGGAAGTCATGATGTGCTGTGGCAGGAATACAGTATTATTTATTTGGCGTGCAGATTGAGAGATTGAAGAGTCATTATCTATGACGTGGTTAAAAATCAGTCCTTTGTTTCTTAACAATTTTCAAGTTTGTAGCCCCTAACTAAGATGACCCTCTATCTTTATTTTTTTCACAAAATGGATGAGCCAAGAAAGAGAATTAATAAGAAAATTCATGAAGCAATTAGAAAAGGAGAGAAAGAATGTTTGCTGAAAAAGCTAGCTAATAAGTGAAGTAAAGTAAAAACTTGGTGAAAAAGAAAATCAGCAGGAATGAATTAGAATCAGGTGTGTATGTCTAAGACCACCACGACCAAACTACCAGTAGGCTTCTGCACCTAAAAAGAATGCAAAGGATGAAGACTCCCCAATCCCTTCCCCTATTTTCAACTTCAAATTGAAGAGTCAATCAAATCAAAATGGAAATCTGAAGGGAAATTATTCTGAGCATATCCATGAAGTAAGTATTTGCATCTCAAGGGCTTGGTCTCATGTAATATTTTCCCAGTGACAGGTCACTAAACAAAAATCCAATGACTGGGCATCAGGAACAGTGCCAGCTGAGCAAAAGTCACATACTCTAACACACGTTGTTAGGTGCCAGTTTAATTCATTCACTTGCTTTCATATTTTAAAACCTACTTACTGACAAAGTGTAAGGTGCTTTACATGCTCATCTTTTAGCTTCATGCCCATACTTCAAGGTTGGGTGACTGGGAAAATAATGGTGCCCTTGCTAGAAATGAGAGAATTGAAAGGTAGAGTTGATATGTAGGGGAAGTAGAAGGCCAATGGGCATATGCACAGGGTGGAGGTAAGTAGTCTCTGCTGATGGATTAAACTTGAGGAGTGGGGAAAAAGAGGTCAAAGGCAGGTGTGTTCAGAGAATACTGGTCCTCTGGCAAGATTACAACAGTGCCTAGAATAGAGCGGGCTCCTCAAAAATACATATGGATTGGACAAGTAACAAAACATAGCCAAGCCAAGTGCTCCATTTGAACATCAGTATGGGGGAAAGGCCACAGGAAGGACTCAGATGCTTTGTCTTAATCCTCTCTGGAGGATTTGTATAAACATGAACAAGAACCATATAGGCTAGTTAGGAAGTCAGAGTGGGTTGCAATTTGCCCCAATCTTCATTGGAGTACCCACAGTGGCATGGTAGACTGAAATTTCACTGATAATTAAATGTGTTGCTATCACTACCCAAAAGTCAACATCAAGAGATGAATACTTTCTTAAACATTCCAGAAATGCACACATAAAAGTTTTAGAAGCTTCATTCAGAAGAAAAGCCTTCAGACTTTGATTTAAAAGGAACATTGGAAAAATGGGGCTGAAAAATGCAGCCTTTTCTCCTCAGTGATTGAGGTACTTATGTATCTCAATAAATCATCATCATCTGTTATCAGTGATGGAAAAAATTCTCCCAGTTGGATATTATCCAGCACTTGGGGCTGTGATTGAAGAAGGGAAAGATTGCCCTAAATCACTTTAGGAAATCGATGGCCGCTTTCGCTTCTCCCCTCCATCCCCACTTAATACTAACTACATTAAAGAATGAGACTTCTGGACAAATAATAAGTTTGTGTCAAAGCCTTTCCCAGTGGAAGACAATAACTTTTTTGGAAGCTGGAAACAGAAAGAAAAGTTTTCCAAGTTTATTTTATGAGTGATGGCTTCATCAGCCACCTTTTCAATTACATGCCTGTCATTTAACTCCTTCCCACCTCCTCCCCAAACGTAAACTTCCTCAAAGCAGGGACCTAGCACAGTGCTTGGCACAAATCAAACACTTAATTGAATGATTTACTTTTAACCATCCAGCTGTCCCTTGGAAATCGAGTCCATTCTGTGCTCTGTCTTTCTGGGTGATCCCAGGAACTTCTTCATAAACAAGGATGGATCTTATCTACATGTGTGCAAGTGTGCACATGTATATACACTCTAAAGATTAGAAACCATCAACACAAACCAGAAGGGCATCGTAGCAGCTAGAGCCTCATTGATTTTGAAGAGTGGCAAATGAAAATCCATTTCTTCGGATGATTTGGGGACAACAGGGACCAAATACATCATGATTGATTCATTGACTGATTTAGTATGTGGATTTTCCCCAATGACAAATTAGAATAGGTAGTAAGCAGATTGTGAATTCTAGGCTAAAAGACATTGTTTTCCTATTTCTGCCTATTCAATGTAACACATATTTATTAAACACTCACTATGGGTTAGCCATTGGACTAAATGTTAAAGATACAAAGAGAAAATGAAAACAGTCCTTGTCCTCAAAGAGCTTACATTCTATTGGGGTGCAACACTAGGTATGTAGAGAAGCAAATGAAAAATATACACTAAGTATAAAATGATTTGGGAGGGGATAACCAAACACTAATGAGAAATGAGCTGACATAAGGGATTGTTTTTGAGAACATAGTTATATAGCATTTGGCACAGTGCCTGGCACACAGCAGGCATTTAATAAATGTTTGTTCCCTTCCTTCCCTTTCCCTTGAATGGCACTAGAAAGTTCAAGATGTAGAAATAAGGCGGGTAGAACATTCTAAGCACAATAGAAAGGTGAATTACAGCCAGTCTGTGAAGGTCTCTAAAAGCCACAGAACTTTGCATTTTATGCTACAGGCCGTGGTGAGTCATTGAAGCTTCTTGAGGATGACAGTTACATGTCTAGTTCTGGGCTTTAGGAATATCAGTTTGGCAGCTGTGCAGAGGATGGACTGAAGAGGGGAGAGACTGAAGAAAGGCAAGAGGTACCAGAACCTAAACAGTAATATGGCCCCTTCAAGACCCAGACAGAGATGAAACCAGGAAGCCCATTTGGGTAGGGATAGACTCACCATCAGATTTAAATAACCTAGAGGGTTCTGACCCATCACCTTGTTTCTGCTGCTTGACAGTGTGGTACACAGCAAGCACTTAAGAAACATTGTGTTGGCTCCAGCATTTCACATGCTCAGTACCCTTCCTTTTTCCACTGGTAGAACCTCCTGGCTTTGTACAAAGGGCAAAGTATAGCTATCTCGTTGTATAAGTCACAACCAAAGGAATCTCAGGTTTAACTCACCAAACATGTGGTTGTAAAGGTCCAGTGCTCATAAATCAGAGAGGAAATATTCTACTTGGTCAGAAAGAGACAGATCATGTACTGAGGAGCTCTAGACAGACTGATGCAGGTATGTTTAATAGCAAGAAAATGAAAACAAGGTTTGAATATAATATCTTTGAAAAGCAAAGGCAAACAGCTGGTACCTCAGGATAACATCCTACGAAGTAATAGAGTTGAGTACAACCCTGTAGGAGAAGAAATGGATTTTTAAAAGAACTGATAATTTTCAATCATTCCTTCTTTAAAAAACACCAGAATTGGGTAGTTTTTAAAATATTAGTTCAGATGACAAAAGAAAGTTAAGCACAACAATAAATTCAAAAAAGTGTGTTGGGAGAGGGCAGTGATCTAGTGACTGTGTTCTGAAAGGAAGAGAAAAGATTGTTTTTGAGGAATCCCATGTTTAAAAAAAGACAAGCTCTACTCTTGGATGCTCCAAAAAGACAAAATTCAGTATATTCTAGAGTTGGGGTGTCATGGGTGAAGGGCCTTCAAGCACACTGACAGGTCAAGGGGGGAGAGGTCCAGGGCATAATGAGTCAAAATTTCTGGGATGCAGTTAAAATAGTCCTTCCGTGAAAATCTCTATTTCTGAACACTTGGAATAACAAAAGAGAGGACTAATGAACTGAGTAAGCAATTTAAAAAAGAAAGCTAGAAAAAGCAACAAAGTAATAATCCCTGGACACGCACAAAGTGGAATTTTGAAAATCAAAGTTGACATAGGCAAAATTGAAAAAAGAGACTATTGAGCTGAAAAATAAAACTAAGAACTCTTGTTTGGAAAAATCAATAAATGAGATAAGGCCTTATTTTAAATGAAAAAGAAAGAAAAAGAGAAACAGCAAACCCAAACTACTAAAATCATAAATGAGAAAAAAAGGAATTCACAATTAATAGAGAGGATTACATGCTAACAAAGCCTCAATGAAGAATTATGAAAACATAAAATGCTCATCTTAACAAAAGAGGAAATAAAAGATTTAAGTAACCCAATCTCAGAAAGAAAAATTGAGCAAGCCATAAAGGACTACCTAAAGGGAAAAACAACTCTGACTCAGATGAATTTCCAATGAGTTTTTTTATACATTTAAAGACCAAGTAACTCCTATGCTAGGTAAACTTTGCAAAACAGCAAAACAACACCCTCCTTTTTTAACCATCAACAATTGACTACGTTTGGGGAGGAAATATACTGTGCATGGGGGTTTGTTTAAGGGTTTGTTGGGCCAAAATAAAATGAGGACACTGAGGTCTAGGAAGCTTAAATGATTTTTCCAATGCCATACAGATAGTAAGTGGCAGAGCTTAGATTTGAACCCAGGCCATTTGCCTCCAATCCAACATTCTAGTCAGGAATTCTTCACCTTTTTGGTATCATAGACTCCTCTGTCAGTCTGATGAAACCTAGCAACCCCTTCTCAGAATCATGTTTTTTTAAATAATTGAAGCAAATGCTGCATTGAGTTGGAAGCAAACACTTGGGATTTTCTCACCCAAATTCCTGGGTTCCCTAAAAGCTGTTTGTGGCCTCCAGATTCAGAACCCCTGCCTTGGAGGGTCTTTGAGCACTGCTGTGTTTGTGAGAATCCCTCACTTTGCCATAAGCCTGATGACAAGCAGGCTGAACCTCTGCCTCTGCCCAGAGGTCTACACCCAACCATGTCCTGCACTTGTAGCAATTCCAGTTTTGCTAGGACTTGCTAGACTAGCTGGCACATGCAGTCTTTGGGAAACCAGACTAACCTCTCCACCTCTGCAAGACACTGAAAGTGAACTTTTAATTCAACTCAAGTCTACATTGGCATTTATTAAGTGCCTTCTCCATGCAGATGGCACCAGGCTATGTGCTGGATACTGGGAACATAAAGACAAAAATGAAATAGACCCTGCCCTTAATGAGCTCACAGCCTCTCTTTGGTGTGCACATGGAAGAATTGCTCGTGTTCCTTGAAAGAAATGCATATAGCTGTTGTATAACTCCACAGCCCAGTCAAGCCACCCACTATAACTGTCCTTCCCAGGCTCTGTACCTGGATGAGCAGCAAGGACAACTTCCTCAAGATTTGAAAGAAGTGAGTGAGTCCCCTTGATGGTTAAGTTCAAATTTGGGAATGTTCTTACCTTGAGTCTGGGAATGGATATTAAGAAGATTTGAAGAACCATAGAGAGTATGGGGGAGAGATTTTCCCAGATTCAACCACTTCTGAGCATCACTTCCTTGCCCTTCTCTTGGTCAATGGAAAGCTTAGAAGAGATTAATCACTGAATATGCTCAGCACTGAAATTAGACCAGCAGAGTCTTGGCTGGGAAGTCCCAGGCAACTAGACTTGGTGAAAAAAGCAACTGGTCCACTGCCAGAGCAAGCACAGTCCAAAGGGGCCCATCTGGTAAGTTTCCATGCCAACAACAGAGTCACCTTACCAGACCCCCTTCTGAAGGTGCAGGACTTCTTGAATCCACTTGGAGGTTCTAAAGACAGAGAGAATGTAGAAAGGTTCCAAGAATGATGGTGCTTCAAACTTTCCTAGCACACTTTAGCAGAAAGTCCATTTGGTTTGAAGAAAGTTGAATAGAGAATCATAACAGCTCTAATTTGAGTTTATCAGACTTTCTAAACATTCTCTGCTTCTAAATTTCCTTTGAAAAATGTCACAAACTTTTGGCCACTGCCTGGGTAGGGAATGTGAGGGGTTTACAAAGAAGAGAGAATGTCATCAACTTTCTCGTGCAGTCGTATTTCTCCCTCAGCTTCAACATGGAGGATGCTATCTATGGAAGCACTAAGCCCTTTCTCACAAAGAAAAATTAAGTGCCACCATCCCTTAATGAGAACAGATGGCTTTGTTTATATCCCAAAACATTCAATCAGTGAAATAAGATTTATTAGAAACCTTTATTAGCATGTCTTCGAAGACATAATGTTGTGGTGATGGGGCACAAAAGTCAAAGCCGGCTGTCAGGAACCCTAATGAAATACCTTTTGGAACACTGCTAACAAACAGGGTCCGAAAGGACATACTTGATTTCTGTAAAGCTATCCATCCCTTGCATAGAAAGGACATTTTCTATAGGATTCTTCTTTTTGTTGTCAAGAGAACTGAGTGCCACAGACTGTCAAGTGACATTCTTCCTGATGTTAATCATTAATGATTCCATTAGAATCTGGGGAGTTGGCAACTTACTGCTTTCATTTCTTACTTTGACAGTTTACCACATACACAATAAATGCTAATCGAATGCAGTATGACACTTACATATTGGAAAAGCCATTCCCGGCGCCGAGATGTCCCAATGGTCCAAGTGAATGGGTTGGAACAGTAGACACTCGAAAGCACAGAGAAGCACTGAGCTGAGCTAGTGGCAGGTGCCAAAATCACCCCACCCACTTAGTAGGAGCCAATGGACAAACCTGACTGGCTTTTTCCTTCTGCTTTTTTCTTTGGCCGGCAGGATACCCGGAATGTATCTGAAAGTAACCTGACATGGGCCAACCTCTATCTCAGAACTATGGTTTTCAGGGACTGATTTGGCTTTTGAAAGATTTTTTAACTCTCCCCCTGCCCCTTCCCTGAAAGAATCTTGTCTTGTAACCAATATTTTTTTTTAAAAAAAGAAGAGAACAAAATTCAACAAAAATCAATCAATATATTTAAAAATGTTGATGCTGCTTGCAATGTTCCACACCCACAGGCCCTGACCTCTACAAACAAGTGGGGAAAGCTATCTTCTTGTATCCTTTCTTTAGGTCCAAGCTTCTCCTTCATAAGTTTACAGTACCCAAAGGTGATTGTTTTGTGGTAGTTGTCCTTTCTATTTGCATTGTTATGGTCATTATATGTGTTCTTTTCCTCACTCTGCTTACATTGCTTTGCATCAGTTCAGATGGGTCTTTCCATGCTTCTTTGGATTCATCATGTTCACCATTTCTTGGAGCTTGGTAATATACCATTGCATTTATATACAACAACTTTTTGAGTTGTTCCCTAATTGCTGGGCAGTTACTTTCTTTCCAGTCTTTTACTTCCACAAAAAAAAATATTCCTATATTTTGGGTTATATGGAGCTCATGGTGCCTGGCACAGAAAGTACTTAACAAACATTTATTGACTATCAGTGACCTCCTTAAGGTACATGCCTAGCATTGGAATATCTAGGTCAAAGTGTATAGTCTCTCTATTTTGCACAATTTTCAATTGCCTTCCAGAATTGCCTGCCAATCCTCAATAAACTACCCTTCACAAACTACTAGGATAATGATAACAGTAATGACAATAGCGAAAATTCATATAGTGCCTACTATGCGCTGCTGGGAACTGTGCTAAGCACTTCACACTTATTATATTTGATCCTCACAACAACACTGGGATGTAGGTGTTACTATTATCTCTATTTTACAGATGAGGAAACTGAGGCAAACAGAAGTTAAGTGGCTTTCCCAGGGTCACACAGCTAGTAAGTGGCTGAGATCAGATTTGAACCCAGAACTTCCTGATCCCAAGTCTGGCACTCTATCTAGTGCACTACTAGCTACCTCACCTTTCTAAGGAATTCTCTAGCTCAAAATACTTCAGTAGCTCCCTGTGGCCTCTAGAGTAAAAACTACAAATTTCTTTGCCTGGCATTCAAGGCCTTCCTTAAGCCAGGGCCAGTGGTTTATTGGAACATAGAACAGGGTCCAAACCTCAACACTGCCCCTCACTACTCACGTAGTCACTTACCATCCTTGGGTCTCAATCTCCTCGCCTAGAAAACAAGGGCTTTAGAGTAAGGTGTCTTCTCCCCCAGATCTGTGATCCCAGCCCTTTTTGGCCCTATCTTCACTTAGTCCCCGTACACACACTCTGGGTTCCATCGAATGGAGCCTACCGGTTGTCCCCCTCAGCCATGACAAAGCCGTCCCGCTCTCTGGATTCTCACTGGCCATCTCCCATCCTTATCCCTACAATGCATTCCCAGCTCTCAGAATGTTCAGCTTCTTTCAAAGCTCCACCTTGGTACCGCCTCCTTTCTGGCAGCTAAGTGGATTTCAATCCAGCTTCAGACGCGTCCTAGCTAAGTGATCCTGGACAAGTCCCTTAGCATCTGTCTCCCTCGCTTTCGTACCATCTGCAAAATGCCAACAATAACAATGAGATCATATTTGGAGTTTAGCACAGTGCTTGGCACACAGCGGGTGCTTAATCAATGTTTTTTCCCTTCCTTTGTCTCCTCCACTTTCCTGAATCCAATTCCCTCAGCCTGGCCCCCAGTAAAATGGGCTCTCTCCCTCCTCAACTATTCATGGCGCATTTGGTCTGGATCTCCCCTTTGCTCCCATTAGCTTGTAATATGGTCCTCTATGCCCGCATGCCATCTGCCATCCCGGAGAATGCAATCTCCCAGAAGGCAGGCCTGTTTCATTTTTCTCTTCACATTCTCAGCACCTAGTACTGGAACTCAGACCTAATACGTGCTTCAGACATATTAGTTGACTTGAACTAAATTTAGTAGTTGGGTTATTTCAGTGGCCAAGTGGAATATTTGGTTCAAAATTTGATTCTCATTCATTAAGTCTCCTTAAAAACAGCAGAAGAAAAAAATAATGGCCATTTGGGAGGCTCAAACGTGGGTACACAGTCATTTCCTAGTGGCAAGGAATCATTTTGGCAATTTTCAGATCACCAAACCGAAAGAAAAATGTTAGAAAATGCTTCTAATTCATCCCAAACAACCTTCTCTCCTTAACCAGAATCAAATATTGAGCCTGGTGGATCAGGCAGAAGGAGAACCTGGCATATCCGAGAAACCAAGTGCATGCAGTGCCAGTGTGTACACGCAAGATGCTGGTGAGCAGCACTGATTTCTGGATGCATATGGTCACACATGTTTTCCAAGTAAATCATAATTCTATTAATGCTCAACACTGATATGATCATGCTGGGCGAGGAAAAGTGATGAAAGTTACTAAGTTGAATTTAATGTGCCTTAATGTATGATCAACATTCATGTTCCTTCTATATCACATTTATCTTATTTGGCACAGCAAATAGCCCCTCAGCAGCTGCCAATTTAGTTGAAAATTATTCCTTGTGGGATCCCAGCATCCCATAAAGGAAGCTGTTTTTGCTAGAGAGATGTGAACACTGGAGTTCACAAGAGCATAGAGCTCTAGTTCGACATCTCAATCTGGAAGGGAACTGAGTCTGAATTCCTCTTCTGAGAGTGAAAGAGACTGTGGCCCAGAGATGAGGAGGAATTCAGATGGCAGAGTCAGAAGAAACCTTAGAGATCATTATGCCCAACTTCTTCATTTTACTAGTTCAGGTGGAGGGAGTTATCATGACTTGTCCAAGGTCATACTAGTTTGGTTCTCCCACTGCATTGCACAGCCTCTCCTACTAACTAGCATTTCAGAGTTAGAAGAAGCATCAGAACAAACTAGTATAAGTCCTTCTGCTGTCAGAGGAAGCACCTGAGTCCCAGAGAGGGTAACTAGAATACAAGCACCTTGAAGGCAGGACCCATTCTTCATCTTTTTTTCTTCTTTGTCCCTCCAGCTCCTTGCACAGGGTCTAGGACATAGCAGACACTCAATAAAGGCTTTTGGGAGTGAATTGCCCAAAGTCACACAGATGGTCATTTTTTAATACCCCTCATTAAGTCTTTGAGATAGTCATGACCAAAAATGGCCCTAAGCATTTCACCTATAGGTCTGATGGTATATTCCCAAAGGTTCAAATAGCACCCAGAAGCAGGAAGAGTTCATTCATTTCAACATACATGTTTGAAATACCTAAGTCTGTGGCATAAGGACATAAACCGTCCTTACTCTTGAGTAGCTTTCTTTCTACTGGGTGCAGGAGGAGTACAACTGGCTGGTTTATACATAAGTGTCATCCAAGATAGAGTATGAAGTGGGCAAAAGATAGTTCACATAAAGTGTTTTAGGAATAGCTGAGGATCACATTTGAAGTGTCAGTCCAACAGGAATTCTTGAAGTTTCTCATAAATAGCATGCAGTTTCCCACCTTCATGCCTTTGCATAGGTTATGTCCCATGTCTGGAAGATTCTCTCACTTCAGGCAGATAGGATATGGGATAGCAAATAGGACAGAAGCAAAGGTACAGAAAAAATTAAGTTGGAAGGGAGGAGAAGTATGGGGGGACTTTGGATCAACTGAATAGCTGACGGGGGAAAGAAGAGGAAAATGGAAAATAATTAGATAACCAAATATAAAATAAAGAAAAAATGACCAAGTTAAATAAAACTCCAAAACCAGAGAAAGGGCTGACAAAGAGGAGGGAGATAAGGGAGAGTGGAAGAGAGGTTCTAGAAATAGGGTTTGCACCAAAGTCAACTAAGCAAAATTAATCCTAAGGACAAAGAACCAGCTTAAAAGAGGAAGAGGAACCAAAAAAATTCCAATTTAAAAAAGATACTAAAAACACAAATAGAGGAAATACCAAGCCTAACTCATAACTTTAAATGTAGATGGATGAATCATTTCACAATGAAATGAGAGTCACAGATTGGCTATAAAAACAAAGCTTTCTGGGTTGGAGCTCTTTCCAAGAGTTACCAGCACCAAAAGAAAATACTTTTGCAGCCCAAAGCAATGGACTCCTTTCACTACAATACTTTGACACTTCTATAGGTTTGTTTTTACTTCCTTGGAATTGAGTCCCTCTGCTGGTATAGCTCACAATACTTTCTCATCTTCTCCATATCTTTCTGTTAATCTTCCAAAGATAATCTGTCCAATGTACTATAATTTTTCCTCTGGTTCCTCTAATATTTCACACCAATGGGGCTAACAGTCACTCCTCACTTGTAATGCTTGGCCCACCAACCTTCTTTTCCAGTTTTATATGTCCTTTATGATTTTTTTTACAAAACCTCTCCATGTAAGTCATCATTGTCCATATGGTGCAACCTAAACATGCCCATCATATGTCTCTTTATTACTCTGTGAGGCACAAACAACTCTGATTATAATTAAATTATTCTTTTCCATAATTTGCAACCATTGAGCATCACCAGAAAAACATTGGTGTTTAAAACAGAAGTTGACTAGCTCTGTGACTGCAGGCAAATCCTTAAGTACTCTGGCTCTCAGTCCCACTTGTAAAATGAGTATCTTTGATTATAAGACTTTCTAAGGTCCTGTCCAGTTCTAAATCTAGGGACCTCTGAGTTTTTGTGGGACTGAATATTGGGGGATCCCTGGAAAAGTTATGGAGCTCCTAAAATGTGACCAAGTAAGGTCTGCTATTCAATTCTGGGTCTGACTCGTTGTTCATTTTCAAGACCTACCCAAGACACTGGTGACCGAGCTTAATGAGCCATCCATCTATCTATGTCACAATCTACTTTGTTTGAACATGTATCCCTTACATGTGACACATGACCAGCCCCCCTCCTTTGTCAGTCATAGCTTTGATGATGGTGGCTAAGCCACTTCTAACATATTGCACTATTGTTAATATGGCACAGCCTACTTTGATCTTTGGACAACAGACATTCTCCCCCTCCCCTACTTGAATTTTTTTGGGGGTGGAATGTTTGGCCAATCTCATCAGAGAGACTTTGATCTAATTTGAGAGAGCCTGGAATATTCTGAAGCTTTATATACCATGAGTAGAGATGATTTATCCCCAGTGCCTGGCACATAGGAAATAGGTGCCTATTAAGCACCTGTTGACTAACTAATTGCAAACAAGAGCATTTGGAGGATGGCATCATCAAAAGGGAATTCCCTTCTCAACCTAGACCGTGGATCTCCTACATGATAATGGTGAACAGCTTTGGTGAGTACATGGCCTCGGTTGGTATTAATGATCAGAGAGTTGTCAGACAAGGTTCCCTAATGCCATATCTGTCAAGTAGTCTTGAATAATTCTAACATATTAATAGGAGAAACCTTATTAGAAGAGAGTCATTAAGGTAATGCTTTGTTCTAACAAATACAATGAAAATTTTTTATAAAAAATACCTAATAACCCAAAAGGAAAAGAAAGAACTAAATGTGCCAAGTTGCCATCTTTTCTTTCTTGAATTGTCACAGATTTCCTTCTCCCCACTCACTGTCTGTCTCAGAATATCCCCAGCTAGCTTTTAATGGAGCAGACAGCCAGTACTGAACTCAAGTTAATTGGGCTTTTTCACTCTCCACTCTGTTAAGAGCCACAAGGTCATGAGGGCCTCCAATCACTTTCTTCATCGGTTCCCAGAATAATCAGCTCTTCCTTCTGAAAAGATTTGAAGTAACCCTCATCTTGAACTAAAAGCTCCCTTTGATGCTTTTTCCCTCTGAAAAAGCCTCTCTCCCTCTCTGATTTTCACTAGAGGCCATCATCCCTTTTCTTCGCAGCTGCTTAAAATGCTCTTTTGGTGCTGAAAGCCCATGGCACTGTTACTGACTCATAGAAGAAAATTATAAGAACCAGAAAGGAGTGGAGAGCTCACTGCATCTGTTGACCTTTCTTTTTACAGAGGAGGAAACTGAGGCCCAGAAAGGCAAAGTGACTTGGCCAAAATCGTAGAGCTACAAAGAAGCAAAAACTAGAACTGTGCTTAGCTCTTTGGACATCATCCTCAACTCGTACCCCTTCTATGATGCCTTCAAAATAAAGTTTGGTATATGGCAGGGTTGGGGACCCTGCGGCCTCAAGACCACAAGTGGCCCTCTAGGTCCTCAAGTGTAGCCCTTTGACTGAAGCCAAACTTCACAGGGTCACATGTGGCCACATGTGGCCTTGAGGCTGCAGGTTCCCCAGCCCTGTGCTAGATGGAGAGAGAAAGAGATAGAGAGCGGAAGGAGGAGGAAGAGGGAGGGAAGGAAGGAAGGAAGGAAGGAAGGAAGGAAGCAAGGAAGGAAGGAAGGAAGGAAGGCAGGAAGGCAGGAAGGAAGCAAGGAAGACAAAAAGAAAGACAGAAAGAAAGAAAGAAAGAAAGAAAGAAAGAAAGAAAGAAAGAAAGAAAGAAAAAGAAAGAAAGAAGGAAAACATTTATTAAGTACAAACCCACTCCTCTTGCTAACTTCCCCATTACTTTCAAGGACACCACCATTCTCTCAGTCCCCCAGGCTCACAACCTCAGTGTTATCCTAATCTGTTACCAAGGCTTGTTGATTTTGCCTTCCTAGTATTTTTCACACCCGACCCTGCTTCTCTCCTCTGATACTGGCACCCTCTGGTGCAGGCCCTCACCATCACCCCAAGCCTGGACCATTACAATAGCTGCTGGGGGGGTCTCCTTGCCTCAAATCTTTCCCCACTCCAGTCCATCTTCCCCTCGACTGTCAAAGTGATCTTGCTAAAGTACAGGACCATGTCACTGTCATCCTCAGTAAATATCGAACCCTACATTTGGGATTCAGAGTCCTTCATAATATGCCTCCCCACCTCTCTAGTCTTCTTACATTTTACATCCCCCTCACCTCCAATACACACACACACACACACACACACACACACACACACACACCCATATATATATAGATGTATATATGTATATAGACCTACATACATATGTGTGTGCATCTTATATAGATATGTACACTCTATGATGCAGGGACAGTAGCCTCCTTTCTTTTCTTCGAAGGAGACACTCCTTCTGCCTGGGCCTGGAATGCTCTCCCTCCTTGTCTCAGCCTTCAGCTTCCTCCCCCTTCTGTGAGTAGCTTTCCTCATCCTCCCTAATTCCAGTGCCCTCACTCTGCTGATCGCTCCCAATGGATCCCCTGTCTAGCTTCTTTGTCCAGAGCTGTTTGCCTATTGTTCCCCCTTCCTCCTGTCATATTGTGGGCTCCTTTAGGGCAGGGGCCATCTTTTACTTTTCTTTGTTTCTCCAACACACAATAAGCCCTTAATAAATGTTTATTGATGGCCCAGGCACTGTGCTAAGTATACAAATACAAAAAAGACACAATTCCCTCTCCCTCTCCCCCCCCCAAGGAGCTTACATTCTAATGGGGAAGGGTGACACAGAAAAGGAAGCTGGGAAGGAGTGAGGGGAAGGTACCTATTCCAGGACAAGTCAGAAAAGTCCCAAGAGAGTGGGGAGTGGAGCTGAGAAAAGCGAGATCTAGAAGGATCCAGGAGTTACCTAGCCGCCCATGTTCAACTGTGAATCATTAGCAAGTTGTCTTTTTAAAGCGCTAGACTTGGATGGAACCAACATATGTTATGTATGCAATAAACACTGAATAATGATAAGCAATTGGAATTCCTTCCAAACGCACGGCCTTAAATTCACACCAAAGTTTAATTAACTGCTATCATCGGCTTCTTTCCTGAAAGGAAGTTTAGACAGGGGAGGGCAGCTAGAGTAAAATGATAGCTACCTTGGATGCAGATCATTCTTTTCTGTTATAAAATACTCTCGATCCGTCACCTTATTTGGCCACCAAAGTCCTACTGAGTAAACTTGAAGCTCTTAGCTCAGCATTCAAGGCCCCCTATAGGTTGACACCATCCTACTGTCTAGTCTTGTCTTCTACTATTCCCTCCTTCACAATCTATACTGTGGCCAAACACAACATTCATCTTCCTAGCTCCTTGTCTTTGCTCATATCGTTCCTTATTCTTGGCATACCCTAGCTCTTTCTCCTTCTCTACCTGTTGAATTTCCACTTATCCCTTAAAGACCAGATCAAAACGCACCCCCTACCATGAAGCCTTCCCTGATCCATTCATTCTCCTCTCAGTAAGGACCCCATTCAGACCTTTAGCCACACTTGTTTCCCACCCTCCTTATGCAGGAGCGGAGATATACGATGAGAGGGCTTCAAGCTTGGCCATCTAAGGACTAGCCTGGCCATGTTCAGATAGGCTCATCACCAGGTTGGCTGAAGATGACAAATCTTAAAGACCAAAGATGTCCAGGGGTTGCAATCTGAATTGGTGGGAGGTGTAGTCACAGCAATAGAGTTACAGATCCTTGATGTGGTAAAGTAAATAAATGAATAAATGAAGCATTTATTGTGACATGTACTGTATACGTATGGCATCTCCTTGCAAGAGGGAAAGCTCAGAGAAGGCTGGGGCTACATCTTAGCTCAATTTGGCATTTCCCCCAGCACTCATCTCTAAACCCTCGACACACAATTTTCATTTGACACATTTGGTCGAGTTGAGGTAGCACATTACCATCTTTTACCAGAAGATCAGATTGAAGACAGAGATCAGGTGAATGGCCCAGCTAGGACTATATGGCCAATGTCCTTTTCGCTTTGCACCACTGGGGGATAATGGTGGGGGCTAGGTTGGGGTAGGGGGAGAACATATCCCTGCAGGAGTGAACACCCAAGCTACCAAAGTTGGCCCTTTGGATTGGAAGTTGGAGCCAGGAAAATAAACTTTCCTTGTCTTTGTCTCCTCACCTGTGGCTTTCAATATCTGATAACTAGTGAGGAGGGAGCAGTGTGTACAACATCTTCTAACAAAGAACATTGCTGCATTATGGCTACTACTATAGCCTGAGAGATTTTTAAAAGATTGAAATCTCTTCCTACTGAAATAAATGATTCTGTTCACCATTTTAGTGCCCAGCCATCTAATCTTCTGCTTCTGAGATGTAAAGCATATCGCCCAGCTGCTTATAAAACTGTACAGTGCTTGCGTCCCAATTTATGGGGCTGGATTGGAAATAGTGAGAATTAAAAATTCCTAGCATGGCTCTCTTGACAGGTGTATAGAACGTAGCAAAGTAATGCCATGTCCGTATTCAGAAACCTCTAAGGGGCGTGAGGAAGAGGATTGGATGCTGGAGTGATCCCTACTCCTCAAAGGTTGGTTTTTGCATTAAATTATTTTAGAGGGAATTATAAAATTTTATCATATAAACCCTAAATCTGCATAAATGTTATTAATATCTTAAGCCTCCTATCAAGCTTAATCAACATATCACAATTTTCCATGAAAAATATTGCATTTGATACTTATTTGAATAAAGAGGAGCCTTTATGTTGATACTTCCAAGACAGGGAATTGGTCTTAGTTTTATAAATGTTCAGGTACTGGGAACAGAAGGAGGGGTTCACATGCTGAGAAACATTGTCGGAATGGCTGCTTGGGGTGAGACCTTGCCCCTTGTGTCCTAGGGTACAGCAAAAATAAGATAGCAGCTGCCCTCAATAGATTCACATCCCAGAAAGAGTGGGAAAAAAGGGCCTAAGGTGAAAGTTCAGTGCCTGGAGCCAAGTGGAGATCCCTTCTAGGGGTGAGGAAAGGGGAGAATGGGGAAGGCCTCATGGAGAAGGCTTCATTTCAGTTTGACCTTAAAGGAACTGGCCAGGCAGAGCCACAGGGGTTCAGGGAGAGATGGACAAAGAGTCCAGCCAGATAGAGAGAGGCCTTGTACTGGAGTCACCAGAAGGGCAGGGTCACTGAGACTTTGCTAGAGGGTGGTGGAATTTAAAGAGTGGGAAGAACACACACTCCTTCTAGAGCATAGAAATAACAGTTTAGCTCTGAGTAAGCAACAATAATGAGTTAAAACAGAATCGGCTGAGCCCAGGTAAGCTTGTCCTTCTTCTCCATCTCATACTCTACCTCCAAAACAGCTGCCCCAGGTGTCCTGGGTGCTCCATATCCCACCCCTCAGTCATGTGATAGTATCGGTAAAAGCTTTTGCAGGTTAGAAAACGGATGCACCGAGAGGGAGAAAGGGGTGGTCCACAGTCATACGGATAGTGAGTAGAAAAACTGAGCTTTGATGTCAAATCCTCTAAGCCCAAATCCATATCTCCTTGAAATCCAGGGGAGAGGCAAATACTCGCCTATCTGTCCCAGGCTATCATCTACACAGACCTGCCACAGCACTAGTAATCTTACTGGGCAACCTCATACAAAGTACACCCCGATAGGTGGGGGGGCATAGGCACTGACAGGAGTTGGGGGGAGAGGGAGGGTACCCTCAGGGAAGTCCCAGGGGGGCCCACGGGGAATGCTGCCAACACAGACCTGGGTGTGACCAGCTATGATGGGAGGGTACCTCCCAACACTCAGGCCTGCTGGTTTTGCCATTCCATTCATTCCAGAAGACCTCCTGCAAAGGTGATCAGTTCCTCAGGGCGCCAGACATCAAACAGAAAGGAAACTTCTTGAGTGATAGGTCTGCTTAATTCCTTGTCTTCCTAACCCTAACTAGCTGGCCCAGGGCTAGCAGAGCAGGAGCACTTAGGGGCAAATGCTTATGGGATAATTGCTTAGTTGCTTCATTGAAAGCATTCTCAGGAGCTCAGAGCTGGACTTTCAGCATGGCACTTTAGAAGGATTTGGAGCCACAGGACCTGAGTTTGAATCCTTGCTTTTGTCACCTATTACCATTGTGACCTTGAGCAAGTCTCTTCCCTTTGATAGGCCTCAATTTCCTCACAAGTAAAAAGAGAAGGTAAGATACCCCTTCCAGCTCTAGACCTATGTACTGGGCATGGACACATGGGTACATGGGCTCCTGTTAATGCTGCCCTTCAGGGAAGCAGGGAAGGGACTTGGCTCAAAGAAACAAAACTGACTGAATTATCTGGTAGGAAATGTTCTCATTTGCTCTAGTATTCACCCTTCAACTGAAATTCCATTTGTATCTGGCATGGTCAAAAACCTCAGGAGGAATGGAGAGAAAATCAGGCAGTGGTTGAGCTCTTGGGAAACAGCTGCTGGCCTCTCATCCTGCAGCTACGACAACCAGATGGCAGCTGGCATATTTTGTTTTGCATCTGGATGTGCTGGCATTGTGGGCAACAGAGCAGGACGAACCATTCCCAGCCAGGTAGTTACCATTTGTAGCAACATCAGCCCAACACAAGGGGAAAGAAAAGACACTATTAGTTTCACTATCGTGTGTCATATCTGGTAAGAAAATCTGCCAGAAACTGAAATTGTTTACTTCCAAGTATTTCAGTCTAGTGTAGCCTGGGTGTCCTTGGAAAAACTGAGAAGTGCCAAGGTTTGCCTTTGGTGGGTGCCCCCATCTCCTAGCCTGAGCCATGCTCCCCACCTCTGGCTAGCTCCTAGAGCCATCCTGCTGCCCTGACCAGCCTCCTACTACATCCTCCCTTCTCCTAACCCTGAGGCCAGCTCCCACCTTGGTGCAGACAATATTGGGCCTTTCCTCCCCACCTAGGGCCCTCTTTTCCCCTCACAAATTCGCAGGTATGCCCCCATCCTGTTCTCTCATCCTCCTTCTGTTCACACCTGCCATCTAAACAGCCCCTCAGATTTACATAGAAGTGGTAGACAGCAGCCTTGAATGCTGGAGGAGAATGATGTCATAGGACCGGATGGTCCTAGTTATAGCTGGAAGGGATCTCAGAGGCTATCTACTTCACTCTTCACCCCATTTTATAGCTCAAAGAAACGGGCCTAGCTAAAGAGGGCAGCTAGGGGGTGCCATGGTTCAATGAACAACGGGCCTGGAGTTGGGAAGACTCATAGCCCTGCCACCTCCCCCCGTTCAAATCCAGCCTCAGACACTTCCTGGCTGTGTGATCCTGGGCAAGTCATTTAACCTAGTTTGCCTCAGTTTCCTCATCTTTAAAATGAGCTGGAGAAGGAAATGACAAACCACTCCAGGATCTTTGCCAAGAAAACCCCAAATAGGGTCACAAAGGGTCAGACACGACTGAAACTATAGAACTAAGTAGCTTGCGCAAAGGTGGGGGGGGGGGCAGGAGGGAGAATTCCAATCTAATTCCTCTAATTCCAACCCTGCTTAGATGGAGAATGATCTTGGAACAAGAAAGCTGAAAGCCAGGTGGGCAAGAGATGGGAAGAGAATGTGGGGGGGGGGGGGGAGCAGGCTAAGGGACCGATGAGAGTTTTTCCCCTTTTGCCAAGGACCCCCTCTGGACTCCTCTTCAGAAGCGAGTTTTGTAAATGCAAAACCCCAAATGCATAAGGTTCCAAAGGAAGCCTATTATTTTGAAGTGGTTCTATAAGAAAAGTTCAGACTTCAGGTTATAAAGCCCTGGGAGTCTGAGGGTACTGGATGTTTTCCAAGTCTTTTTTTCCTATAACCCTGATGGAACAATCTGGATGGAAAATATCTTTGGGATGGAAAAAGAAGTCAATTGTTGGTCATTCACCAATGATGGGCTAAGGAGGTGTATTTATTAATTGGTTCATGGAATTAGAGCTGAAGGACCTCAGAGGTCAGCTAGTTCAACTCCTCAATTCACATAGGATAAAATTGAGGAGGTTACAGGATAAGTGACTTGCCCAAGGTCACAGGGGCAGGAAGCAACAGGGTAGAGATACAGAACTTGGTTTCTACCAAGCCCTCTTCCAAATCTGGGCTCTTTACCTCTTTCACTAGAGAAATGGGACATGTTGGGCTGATCGCCGAGATAGGAGCAGAGCTCCCACAGAGGAGAGAAGGCATCCAACCAACGTGAGCCCGCGCGTGCACACACACACGTGCGCACACAACTGTGCTCACGCGCACACACATGCATGCCCAGGTGTCACACACAGAGACGCACACAACTGTGCACACGCACATGCACACGCATGCCCAGGTGTCAGGACAGGGCTCAGTGTTGGAGGAGAATTGGGTCTGAATGTATTCCCAATTAAGGATCATAAGTGCACGGCTTTCCTTGCAATACTCTTGGAACCCAACATTGGATCCCATGGCATTGGTTTCTCGATGCAGTCATTTCAAAGCTCTTATAAAAGCTGACTCCATATAATACTTCACGAACCTAATACGTCATATAAACATTGTTTGCTTAGCATGCACAACCATTCAAAAATAGAAATGCAATGCCTTTTTGGACAATCTTTCGAAATGTCAGCCAAAAAAAATTCAATGCAGCTGGAGAATAATTAAAAATTAATATTATAATCTTCCAATGTTGGAGCTGGAAGGCTCAGAGACCATCGAGTCCAAACCTTTCAAGTGACAGGAAAGGAAACTGAGTCCCAGAAAGGAAAAGTGACTTACTCAAAGCTACAGAAAGACAGTGGCTGGGCTGGGACTGGAATCCAGGGATCCTTTCTCCTCATGTAGTGAGGAAAAAAAGCATCCCGGTCTGGGGAATCATGTCCCAGCCCCACTGCTCCCGACCTGCACGGCCTCAGGACCCCAAAATCCCTACACTGAGTCTAGGGGAGCAGCATCTCTCCCACGGACTCCATTCTCACTTGTTTCTTAATTTAGGATCAACCCATCAAGGAACTGGGATCTCTTTTACATTCTCTCCTTTGGGTAAAGGACCTTTTTGAGCAGTAAGCTTGCCCCGGGGAGATGGCAGTAGCCTGGGCAAAGGTCTTGGTTGCCCTGGCTCAGGTATGGCTCTGCCTGCATGGCATGGTCTTTGGGGGAGTATCAAACAGGTAAAAATGATACCTAGCATGGCCATAAGAATGCCACCCATCCCTGTCCCCACTCCACCCCCACTTCTGTACATGCATTCTAAAGTGGCTGCAAAAGAAATTGGACAACTGAATGGTTCATTTTCCACCTGACTAGGCAGTGGCACCTGCCTGAAATTCTCACGTCATTCGCTCCTTCAGGAAAAAGCATTAAAGGTCCCTATTAAAATTCAGCTGTTACAGGGGACTAAGAACCAATTACCCATTAGCTTATCAATTACCTAGCAAGGCCCTGGAGAAATGGGATATAAGACAAACGAGTGTTGATTGGAGAAGGGGGGAGGGTGAGAGTTCTGGAACAAGGGGGCTGTCTACGTAGGAAGCTGGAAAGAGGGCCTCTGGGCAGTGCAAAAACCATCCAAACACCTTCCTTTTTGGAAGGGGAAACTGAGTCTCAGAGAGGTTAGATGACTTGGCCAAGGTCACAGAGGCAGTAAGTGGTCAAGCTGGGATTACAGTCCTCTTACAATAAACTAAGTGCTCAGTGAGTCTTCAAGAATTACTGTGGATGAATTAGTCACCATCGTTTCATTCATTCATTCATTCATTCAACAATCTTGTGGCTCTACTGTGCCTGAGGTGCTGTATTTGATACTGAGGATACAAAGTCAAAAAAAGGTCAAAAACTTCCATTCATTTTATTGGGCGTGACAACACTGCACAGAAGAGGAGAAAGGATGTTCAAAATAAATGCAGAGCAGTGGAGAGGAGAGCAAGGATAGGATAAGTTATGTCTAGGACGGGACACGTGCACTGAGTCTTGAAGGAAGCAAGAACTACTAGGTGGTAGATGTGAGGAGAGGGAGTGTTCCAGGCATGGGGGCAAGCCTGTGCAAAGGCATGGAGGCAGGAGATGAAATATCATCTGGGGGAACCAAAAGTAGGTCAGTTTGCCCAGATCATAATGAGGTAGAGGGGCCAACTTGGGCCTCAGTTACCTCATTGTGACTGTCAAGTGGGATGGAGAGCATGTGAATGGCCTGGGATGCATCTGAGAGCTGGTTACCTAAGATCACAAACACTGAAGTTGTCCAGTCCAAATCCAAGGAAGTTTTCTCAGGAGCCTGGCAGAAACACTTAGAATTGCATTGCCCCCAAAAGTTACATATCTGGGGAAGATAAAGTATGTTCTAGAAAATGATTCATTTGAAAACTCAAGATACATGCACTAGAAATCAGATAATGGGTAGCAAATGACTTCAACAGCTCAGGCAAAAATTCTGCCATCAGCAAATCCGCTTTTCTAAAAATGATTTTTCTTCCTTAGATATTTTCCCCCTCTGCTTCGATATCTGTGGAAGTGACACTGATTTATTAACCACCTCAAGATGTAAATCTAGGGACACAAAGTACAAACACATATTTACAAGCATTCACTGAGGTTTTGCCTTTAGGGAAGAGCAAAGATTCAAAGTAGAACTGAAGTGAAACCTTACCTCCTAGAAGACTACAGCTGGCAGAGCCCTGTCATTTTAGAGAAACTGAGGCCAAGAGAGGCCATGTAACATGCCTCCCCCCCCACTGCCACAGTCATGCAGGGAGTAGCAGGGCTGGGATAGGAACCCAGACTCCAAATGCACTAAGCAATTCATTAGCCATAATAAAACCTTGAGTTTTACTAAAATTTTGAATAAAGCAATCACTAACAATGCTGGTGCTGTAATGGGTAACCCAACAAAGGAGAAAGTCTGCATCTGAGTCTCCTTTCATTACAAGCTGGCATCAATAGTGTTCTGAAGAATGAAAAGATGCTATGTAGTCATTGGGCCATTGGGTTCAATTGGACTCTGTCCTTTACATTGAAAGGCGCTGGCATTAGAGGCTCAGGCCAATACTGAAGTTGGCGGGGAGGAGGACGGGTGAGGGAGGGGGGAGGCGGACACTGGCAGTGATTGTTGTCTTCCTTGCTGGCCTCGGCATCAAGGGCCACTTCAGTTCTTGGTTCAGAATAGGTGAATTCCTCTCTCCCCAAGAGAGCCTCTCACGTCTTCTCTTCCCACTCTCCCTTCCAACTTCCCCAAGAACTAGAACAGGTGCTGTGTGTTTGTGTGTGCATGTGTTGTGTCTATGTTTGTGTATGTGTACACATACGTGTTTGGAGTGAGGTGTGGAATAAGCTGGGAAAGTGAATCACCATTGTTCTCCTTCCTTCCTACGGTGCCCACCATCTCCATTTCCAATCTGTCACCATTTCTGCTGAGAAAGACAACCTTCTTTTAGTCAGGCTCAATTCCACCTTGCCCTTGATAAAATTGTGGTCAGGCTGGCAAGGTACACTCTACCTTCTGGCTTACTCACCTTCTTCTCTTCTTTTGTCTATTTAAATCAGGGACCCTCTTTTCACAAAACCTACTCAGTTAACTTCATGGTCTCTAGATTTAGCCTCTTGTTGGTAGAAGCAAATTTCCACCAAATTCTGAAGGGAAGCTGTGTTGTTTGCATGCCAATCTAGTAATAAGGAAGCAGTAACTGATGCTAACTGTTCATTAAGAACCCTGATATCAATGACCAGGACAGCATTCATTCTGAATGATTCTCAAATTCACTCCTACCATTACCAAAATCCAATGCCAACAATTGGGCTATTACTGTAGATTATGGGGCATCTTCTCCATCACCTTCTTCTCATGCTACCATCATATATGCATAGCATATTAGTTAGAGATGTGCTAAAAAAAAGTTGTAAAATCAAATAATGAGTTCTGTAATTAGAGTTGGTACAGAAAACTTTTGAAGTGATGCCAACTCAGAGATGGAAGCATCTTTTCACTCATCCATTTTTATTCCAAAACAGAAACATTGCTTATTGATCATGACATAAATACTTCATGTTGCTTTGACTTTAAGTTAAATAAAGATGGCTACTTGATGTTAGGGATGGGCTGAAATGCTACCAGCATAAGGACTGGCATGCCACTGTCTCTGACAACAATATTCCTTCATATTTGTATAGCAATAATAAGCTGCCAATGTGCTTTCTTAGCCATCCTCCTTGGATTCCCAGCCCAACTTCAGCCAGAGCTAGGTAGGGGACCCCAAAGTATATTCAGGACGGGTTGTCAAAGGGAACCCTTCTATCAGAGGCTCTCTCTACACAGGAAGGACTTAGATGCACTTTGGGGATATCAATACTTTTCTGGCTCATTTTCCCCTACCCAGATTGACAGTGGCAACTTTGGGTTCCAGCACTCCCTAATGACAACACTGGTTCCCACTTATAAGTATGTGAGCTCACAACGCATCCAAATATAGTACAATTTTAATCATACAGAAAAAAATAGCAGAAAGGAGTTATATCTGAGCACATAGCAAGTTAAGACATGCTCCTCCACCCCCAGCCCCCATGTCTTGTGAAGGGACAGCCCATCCCCAGGGCCTTCCCTGTAGAGTCTAAGCAGTTTAGAATTACTCTGCTTGGGGGTCCCAGAGAGGGGAAAAGCCTTTTAGTGTTCACTCCTTTAGGGTGATAAGACCATGCCTCTGATTGGCTTATTTACTAGCCTCTCCTTCGTCCCTGCTAAGTCCTGAATCATTTTCCCCACTGGTGTTTCTTCTTCTCCTACATCTTATTTCTCTTCCAACTTCCCCAAGAACCCGGACAGGGTCTCTGTGTTTGTGTATGTGCCTATTATGCCTATGTCTGTGTGTGTATGTGTACATATGGTGTCTGCATTGCTCCACTGTCCTAGCTATGTTCTCTTCCATTCCTACAAGCTAGCAGAGGCCCAGCTGGCCAAGTCATTGGCCTCTGCTCCCAGGGCTGCTATCACTGTCCTCAGTTCTACTTGTCTGTTCTCTAATGTTTGCTCTCATTTCTAAGGGATGATGCTAGCTCTCAGTGCCAGCACCTGAATTGTAGATGGAGATGACTCTCTTGGCATTCAAACTGACTCAAAATTTTTTCACAAGTTTGGGGGCCAGAATACCTGGGTCTTTTACAACCACATCCCATAGGCCAACACCCTACAAAAACATCTCCTTGGGTGGCTTTAAGAACCACCTCTCTGCTCCAACAGTCTCCATTCCCCCTCCTGACTAATTCCACTTATCCTAGCTGTCTCAATAATCCAGGTATTTTGTCTCTTATTTCATTAGTACCTTGGACAAGGTGCTTTGTCTTTCTGTTTTCCATTCTCCTCCGTGGCTGATCCAAACCATGCAAATGCTTACAGACTGTTCCTGTGAGCCTTTCCCAAAGGCAAAGGGCAGAGGTTATGGTTACTCCTAGCATTTTCATCTGTGATTCTACAGTGGTGGTTCAAGTCTGGCATGATGGCAAAGATTTACACTCTTGCTACCCACAAGTATGAGAACAGGTCAAGATGCTGAGCTGCAATCCTTCTTCCTTTGGGTTTGAGAGTTATTGCTTGGAGAATGGACAGCTGGCCTTCATATTGCTAATCAAAGAATCTTTGAAAAAAATTCTCCTTGTTGTTGCTTCTGTCAAAGAATATTGTACCGTCGACCATATGGGAAACATCTTGGGGGAAAGCCTTTAAAGCAACATTTAATTCTCCCGACTCAGAAGCTTTGTTATGTAGTCAACAAACAGTGAGCAGAGTGGGATCTGGTGTTCTCTGCACCTTTTAGGCACCATTATTTCTAAAAGTATTCTTTCCTTTTCCTGCCTTCTTCAAGGATGCCCAAGATACACATGTAGATTATCCCCATAAAGACTGTATAGGTACATGGCTTGCTTGTTCCTGACATTTTCTCAATTGCCTTTTTCCAGCAGTCTTAACATCTGCTATTTCTCTGTGCTCCAGGCATTTAATATCATCTCCTCTTTCAGGTATCCTGCAAGGCAATCCCTCAATGCCCAAAAAATTGGGTTGCCTCCAACATGGCTCTCTTGCTTGGTTTGATCCAGCTGTGCTTCCCATATTTGTTTTCTTTAGTGCTACTTCTGCTTCTTCATGCATCAGAGAGGAGACCATGATGATGGAGACCACATGTGGTGGCTCCACTGGTGTGGGTGGAGAAAACCATTTGTTATCACAATTTCGATGGATTATTTTTTTTTCATTTTTTGTTTGTTCATTACTTTCCTTCCAGTTTCACCCTTAAATGTTCTCAAATGAACTGTTTTAATTGGGTTTCTGCAAATGGGCTTTTCCTTCTACCACTTCTTGCTGTTTTATGATGTGAGACTGCTCACAATCTTTCAGCCTCCTTCTCCTCCATAAGATTTTACAAATGAGTTTAGAAACTTAATGGGTGTGTCACCCTTGGTTGATATAACTCTCAATTTAGCAAGATCAAATGTTTAGCTGCTGAGATACTTTCTAGGCTCTTTTGGCCTCCTCCTTATGGCCGTTAAAGCCTCTGAGGACATGGCAATAGGCTATTCATTTACCAATCCCTCTCCCCCCCCCCCAATTTGGGGAAGGGGTTCATTAAAAGCTTGTTGAAACAGATTGGGGTGGTGCCCTATATTCTCATTTCTATGATTTCTTCTAATTTGGCGCTGGTGCTGATTTTTGCTCTAACAAATCAGTCTTCTGAGTGTCCACAGACTACAGATTCAGAAATTATTTCAACACTAGTAACCAACCATTTCCTGTCTGTTAAGATATAATGGCTGTGTCCCTACTCTGTGCCTCTGTCTCCTCATCTGTAAAATGTTCACAATAGCAACTCTAGTACCTAACTCAGGAGATTGGTATAAAGACTGAATATGATAAAAGTGCTAAAAACCCCTATGCAAATTTCCCTCCCTGTTACTACCAATACTTCTCAATTCTTCTTCCATTTTCAGTTCTGAAGACTAGTTAGAGAGCTTTGGTCAAGATGTTGAAACGGTTTCTATGTTGGCTTTGCTGTATCGGGCAGGTTGTTTTCAGCTTCTTCAGGCCTACTTCCTTGTCTGAAAAATGAGGGAGCTAGACGATGTTGCTCTCAATCTACGATCCCAGTGGTCCATGTGTCTTAACTAATCCAACTTGTTGCCCACTCACCACAGCAAGAAAGGCATCCTGGGGAATGTCGGTGCCTTTAGAGCACTTTGAAGTGACTGAAAGCTGCTTCAGAATCAAAAGACCCCCACAAAACAAACAAATCAACCCCGCCAGGAAAGCAGAAAGATTGACAGGAAAAGTCGTAGGAGGAAAGTTATTCATTACTTAATAAAATGGAATTTGCCAGCGCTCTGGGAGTAGACTTAATTGCAGATACAGATTTGGAGCCAATCTGGATGACTCTCTTAAGGTCCTCCATGTTTTGTTTACACTGTTCATTTAATGAAGTATTTGTTTATTGTAAACAACAAAGAAATGTCTAGCCCAGAAATGTAATTTGCAAATTACTTTGCGTGAATGAAAATCCTCTTCTTTTGACTTGCTGGTGCACATGTTTGCTAGCACACCTGCAAATCAAGGATCAGCATTCTGTTTCAGAAATCAGCCCAGACATTAGCCATCACTCTACATCTTTGATGTTGCAGGCTTAGTATGGCAGTGGCTGGCTGATTCATTTGCCAGGGACTTTACCTACCACTAGTCACTGGCCAGCAGGAAAATGGCAATGCCTCTTATGATCCAAACAGGCTTTTGACAGACATGATGAACAGAGACAAAGAGAATGAGGGAATCAGTTGGAACATAGATTTCAAGCATCCATTACCCGGGGTTGTTATTAGGATCAAATAAGATAATACTGTATTTCCCCATGTATAAGATGCACCTTAAACTGGGGGCCTGAAATTTGAAAAAAAAATGTATTACATGAAGTTATTGAACTCAAGTTTTATTCATCTGCTCATAGCTTTCAGGCTTCTTTTGGGCAAGTCTGGTGCATGTACACATGCTTAGTCCATTCCATTTCATGAACCTGAGGCACCAGTTGTGTCCTCCTTTGAAATCAGTAACTTCTTTTTCATCAGCAATTCTTCTTTCCTCATGCTGAACTGAACCATCTTTGTGGACACAGGAATTCCAATTGTCCTTTGCTCTTCAATCCATATCTTCAAGTCCCCCTCTAAATGAGGCCATTTTGCTGACTTGCTTCTCATGGCCTTCTTCTGCTGTGGTGTTTTCAGTAGGGTTTCTTCTTTCCCTAGCCAGTCTCGGATTGTTTTCTCAGTTGGAAGAGGACCAAACTTACGTTCAGCAGCACGATTTCCATTCACTTTGGCAAACTGGATCACTTTTAACTTGAATTCAGCACTGTACAAAAATCTTTTCTGAGCCATTTCTGGGCAGAATGTGGCAAAACGTAACCTAATATACCGGTAACAAATGTGAAACAATGAGCGCAAAGACAACAAGCGCAAAAAAGCAGGAAATGAAAGTAAAAAAAATCTACAACCACTGTATAAGACTCACCAGTTTTTGGATCCCAAATATTTTGAAAAAGGGTGCATCTTACACATGGGGAAATATGGTATATGTAAGGTGCTTTGCAAATCTTAAAGTGCCATGGAAACTCGAGCTAATGCTGTAATCCAAGGGTTCTTACTAACCCTGAGGGCTATGAGCTTGGGGCTGGTGGTGGTGGTGGTTTTTAAGTTTTGAGAACTGTATTAATAGGTAAGAACTTCTGTTTTAATCCAAGTCCCATTGTTTTACAGGTGAGAAAACTGAGTCCTGGGCAGTTTACATGACTTTACCAATGTCACATAGACATTAAAGAGCAATGCTGGGTGGGATTCAACCTCTGTCTTCTGACTCTGAATTCAACATGTTTCCCTCTCAATATCTCTTCTTCTGTTTAAAAGCAGTTCTGCTCAAATAGATTCTGAAATGTTCAGAAGGTTGAAGAAGGATCAGCCCTGTAAGAAGCTGCCTGCAAAGAGCCCACTGTTTATTTCAACCTACCATATGGAAATTTACTTGGATATAAAATCTGACTCCAAAGAGCCAACAATTAGGCAGAAGAGGGGCCAGAAAGTTTAGAAGAAAATAACCCTGTCTTCTTAGAATCAATTGCCAGAGAAACCAGTGCTGGAAATAAACAGTTATGGACTCTTGACTTTAGGGAATCGGGTTTCAACTAGTCCCAGGACAAGATATATATCATCATGGCTGAAACTTTAAGTGGGAAAAGATCTGTAAGGTGAATCAGCCCTAAACTCTGATTCCTGGTTTCGGAATTATTTCTAGTTGACACTGAGGCCTTTGGCCAGTCTGTATATTTGGAAATGGCCAGCTGTGGCTCTGGGTCTCTGGAATAATAGGACATACCTTGCCTGCTATGCTTGTGGCACCTGGTGCTATCCTCTGCTGTTAGATCACTACCCTCAGTGCTGTATCCACTCACTGGCCACCCAAATCACCAAGCAGCACAGCAGAACAGCCAATTGAAGGCCTTGCTGAGTGACTTCCCCCCTCCCTATTTCTCACACATCCCTGAGTACAAACTTTCTGGGCAGCCACAACACCCACCCCTGCCCCACCCCTGCAAGCCATAGAGAGGAGGCTGATGGAGATGAAGACAGATCTCAAATGCTTTCCCAATAGACTACATCTCTTCGGAGTGACTTCCACTTGGTTGCCTAGCATTGAACTTGTCAAAGGACCCATTCAGGGCTGAGTTGTTGCTAATGGGAATTTCTCTTCCCTTTGAATCACCAGGTCTACTTTGCCACTTGAGCCATTTCCTGGAAAATCTCGATGGACCAGCAACCTACAAGTGGCACTTTTGCTCTTACTTGGCTCTTAGGTGAAATGAAAATGCCCTGAATTCCCAGGAGCCCATCATTGTTGGAAAAGCATCCCATTTGTTCCTCCCAGGGTAGGCTTTGAGGCAGGAGGTTTGGGAGTTGGACTGCATCAATGACCTCTTGGCACAGGCCTGCGAACCAAGGGGGCACTGGATTATCCCCAAGACCCCACCAGGCATGGAAACAGTGAGAGAGCTAGGGGAAAAAGAGTCCTTTTAAGGATGGGAGACATTAGTGGGCTTCTTTCTGCTTTCAAGATGAAAGAAATCTCTGCCTCCCTAGTTGGAGTTGGGGAGGATCAGAGCCAGAGTTAGAGAAAATGGTAATAAAGAACCAATTGCAGCTGGAGGGCAGGGTCTTCTGTAGCAAGATTCGAAGAGTGTGGGAAAGGGCACCCACCCCTCCTCCCCCACCCCAAACATGACTCTCCCACAGACCTGCATTATGTCAGTCACTTTCAGGAGTCATGGCAGAGAAGCCCAATCCTGTGTCTACAAAGCAGGCCACCTCTGCCACAGTAAAGTCAACCAGCATTTATTTAGCATGTTCTGTGTCCAGCCCACTATGTCAAATGAGGAGGCTCACACATAGTGTTACAAGACAAGTTCATCAGAGAAGAGAACCCCAAAATCAAGTGCGAGGTGAGGTTTGAGGGAAGGTACCTACCAACTGCTATGTAACTTTTGGGGGGGAGTCAAGGGGGGAGCTAGGTGGCAAAGTGCACAGAGTGCCAGACCTGGAGTCAGGAAGACTTGAGTTCAAATCTGACCTCAGATATGTACTATCTGTGTGACCCTGGACAAGTCTCTTCACCCTGTTTGCCTCAGTTTTCTCATCCGTCAAATGAACTGGAGAAGGAAATGGCCAACTGCTCCAGTATCTTTGCCAAGAAAACTCCAAATGGGGTCATGAAGAGTCAGACACGACTAAAACAACTAAACAGCAAATAGCTATGTATATAGAAGACAGACACAGGGTGAAATGGAGAGAGGCTCAGAGGGAAGGTGCTAGCATTAGGGGGACTAGGAAAGGCTTCCTGCAGAAGCTGAGATTTTACCTAGGACTTGAAGGAAGCCAAGGAAGTTGGGAGACAGAGACCAACCAGGAGGGAGAGCGTTCCAGGTGTGGGGGACAGAATTGGGAGATGGAGGGCCTTGTACGTGGGAGAGCACCACAGAGCACGTGGAGGAGAGTCTTAGAAAGATTGGAAAGGTGGAAAGAGATCGATTATGAAGGGCTTTAAAAGACAAACAAAGGATTTTCTGTTTAATCCTAGAGGTTTACTGAATCCTCGAGTTTATTGAAGGAGTTAATGGTTGGACCTACACTTTAGGAAGATCACTTTAATAATGGAGTGAAGGATGGACTGGAGTGGGGAGAGACTTGTGGCAGGCAGACCCACCAGCAGCTATTGCATTAGTCCAGGGGTGAGGTAATAAAGGCCTGCACTGTAGGTGGGGATGAGGAAGCTGTGTCAGAAGACAGAAGCAAGCATATAGGGAAGATATCACAAAGGTCAAATCAGGAGCATTTGGCAACAGATTGTACATGGGGTTAAGAGAGAATGAGGAGCGGCAGATGATACCCAGGTGGTGAGACTGGGTGACTGGAATGATGGTGGTGCCTAGACCATAACAGAGAAGTTAGGAAGAAGGAAGGGTCTGCGGGTGGGGAAGCAAATGGGTTCAGTTTTAGACAAGTTGACTTTAAGATGCTTCCAGGACATCCAATTAGAGATATCTATGAGGTAGTTGGAGATGTGAGACAGGAGGTCAGCAGAGAGGTCAAGGCTGAATAAGTGGATTTGAGAATTATTAGCATTGAGATGATAATTGAATCCAAGAGAGCTAATGAGATCACCAAGCAAAACAGTATAGAAGGAGAAGAGAGGAAGGCACAGCAAAGAGCCTTGGGGAGATATCCATGGTTACAGAGACTGAGATATTGTAGTTATCTAGAAAGGTGGTAGTTGAAGCCATGGGAACAAACATGCTTGCCAAGGGAGACCACATAAGTGAGAAGAAAAGAGGGTCATGCACAGACCACTAGAGAGCACCTACCCTGGGGAATTAGTGAAGGAGACAAAAGAATAGATGGTTAAAGTGGTAGGTTGAGTAGTGGGAAGGTAAGGGGATATCAGCCTTTGCACTGTGTCCCATTCAATGTGTCCTGGGCACTAGAATTCCTAGTCAGGGTTCTGGGTACTGAAGAAGCACAAGGACTGGCAAAGTTCCAGTATTGTGGAAACCAGTGATGCCGAGAAAGAAAGGAAGGCATCAAAAACATTCGGCTAGAGCTCCTTCTGTTAGAACTCCTTATGAAGAAGCTTCCATTGACCTTTCTGGCAATCACAGCTGGACTCCACAGTCGCCAGATGTCTCAATGGTCATTTTCTCCCTAATTACAAGATATGACATAACAAGTTCAGATGTCATTTCCATCAGAACAGATTAATATGCACTTACACACAGTGAGTAAACATTTGCTACATGGGACAAGCTGGCTTCAAAAGATGAGAGTAAAAGTCAGTTTTCAAGTCAGAAGTAGTAGTGTTCATCCTGATCGGGAAGGGAAAAGCCTGGGGTTTTCTTTTTGAATTTCTCCTTTTTAAAAACATTCATTTTAAATTCCAAATTCTTTACCTCTCTTTAGGCCCTCCTCCATCGAAGCATAAGGCCAACTATATGATTCCCATTATACACATGAAGTCATGCAAAACATGCTTCCATATTAGCCATGTTGCAAAAAAAGCAAGAAAAATAAAGAAAATGAAAAATCTGCTTCAATGTGCACTCAGAGTTCATCAGTTCTCTCTCTAAACATTGATAGCATCTTTCATCATGAGTCCTTTGGGGTTGTCTCGGGTGATTGTATCGATCAGAGTAGCCAAGTCTTTCGCAGTTGATTATCATTCCAACATTGCTATTAGTACCTACAATGTTCTTCAGGTTCTACTCACTTCACTTTGTATCAGTTAATGAAAGTCTTCTCAGGTTTTCCTGATACTATCCTCTTCATCATTTCTTATACCACAGTAGCATTCCATCACATTTATATGGCGTAACTTGCTCTACCATCCCAAACTGATGGATATCCCCTCCACTTCCAATTCTTTGCCACCACAAAAAGAGCTTCACAAATATTTTTGTATGTATGGGCTCCTTTCCTTTTTCTTTGATCTCTTTGAGAGACAGACCTAGTAGCAGCAATGCTGGTTTAAAGGGTCTACACAGTTTTATAGACCTGTGGGCACAGACTAGTTCGGAACAGCACCAACAGTGCATTAGCATACCTAATTTTCCACCTCACCTCCAGCATTTGTCATTTTTCATTTCTATCATGTTAGCCAATCTGATAGAAAGTACGGTGTTACTGCAGAGTTGTTTTAATTTGCACTTCACTAATTATTAGTTATCTAGAACATTTTTTCAAGTGACTATTAATACCTTTGATTTTTTTTCTTCTGAAAGCTGCCTGTTCATATCCTTTGAGCATTTATCAACTGGGGAATAGCTCTTCTTTTTATAAATTCGGCTTAGTTTTTATATATTTGAGAAATGATCAGAAAATGATCAGAAAAACTTGTTATAATGTGTTTTTTTTTTACCAGTTTCCTTCTTTCCTTCTAATTTTGGCCTCATTGGCTTGGTTTGTGCAAAAGCTTTTTAATTTAATGTAATCAAAATCAAGCATTTTATCTCCCACAATCTTCTCTATCTCTTGCTTGGTGATAAACTGTCCCCTAAACCATAGACCTGACAGGTAACTTTTTCCATGCTCTTCTAATTTGCTTATGATATCACCCTCTGTCTAAATCATGTACCCATTTTGATGTTATCTTGGTATATGGTGCGAGATGTTGGTCTATGCCTCATTTCTCCTAGACAGCTTTCTAGTTTTCCCAGAAGTTTTTATTAATGTGAATGTTAATTTTTTTTTCATGTAACTAGGAAATATTTAATGAAATAAAATAAATTTAAAAATAAAGTGTATTTCTTGAGATTTTGAATGTTTCCCATTATTATTTGAATGATTGATACATATTGTATTATTACTTTGTAGATATTTGAATAATTAATAGATGCATGTGAATGGGTACTTAGATACTTAACATAGTCCCTGGTACATAGAAGGCACTTAAAATAATTGTTAGTCAACTGACTGACTGAACTACATTGGCCTAAAATTGACTAAGAAGTCAAAATCAGCTGGTTCATTGTCTTCCACAATCTCGAGAAGCTCACTGCTGCCAAAGCCCAATTTTTGAATGTCATGGATGAGCCAGCTGTGAATCACATTGCAACAAGATCCCTGAGGAATCAAAATTGTGTGGCAAATCAAAAGGTCGTACGAGACATATAGCAGGCTAAATAGGTAACCAAGATGACCTGGGCAGTGGAGAAGGCTGCAAAGCCACTGCAAGGTGGGTTAGGTACCCAGAGACAGTGTTAGATAAGGGGATGGAGCTACAGTATGGGGCTGGGCTCAGCAAACATCCAGAGAACCAGAGGTAGGTTTACAAAGTGCCTAGACAAGAGTAGCAAGGGATGAGAATGTGTGGAAGGCTCATAATCTGAATGGAGAAACTCCAAAATCCTAGGATCCAGAAACAAAAAGGGACCACCAAAGGCATTAATCCAAGGCCCAGAGAGGGCAAATGATTTGTACAGAGTCACAAAGATAGTCAGTGCAAGAGCTGAAATTCAACTCTAGGTTCTTTCCCCTGCTTCAAAGATCATCTCAGCTCCCTCAGAGAATCAAAGGCTAATAAAAGCCGGGTGTCAGCACTCCTCAGAACTTATAGCCTTATTCAATGATGAGCACAGGTATTGTCATTCAGATTGGACCGTGGGGGAATTAAGACTCAGAAAGGTTAAATGACTTACATAAGGCCACAGCGCTAGTCATAGACAAGGCAGGACAAGAACTGGTGACACAGCATCATCTATTATGCATGACCAAGGGTTTTGTACCTGGTGGGGCACTCTATGATTTTTTGATAACTGTATTTCAATACAAGTGGCTTCCTTTGTAATCCTATGTATTTTATTTTGTGCATTTAAAAGCAATATTCTGAGAAGGCTTAAAGAGATGATGGCCAAAGGGGTCCCTAACATCCAAATGGGCAAGATCCCTTGTGACTAGATAGTTTCTCATTTACAGAATTTGTTCAAATCAGGTTGTAGCTAGGAGTCCATAGGAGTATATGCATTTATCCATAAGTCTGAGCAAGGGAGAGAAAATGATAGCCTTGGATTTTCGTGGAGCAACTTTGTCCAGAAAAACTGACCAAGCAAGACTACTAGCAGGCCGTGCTAGCTGTCAGGACTGTAATTATCAAAGAAGACTTTGCCCTGGGGTGCTGAGATCTGCAAGAAGCCATGGCACTGCCCCTCACCTTGCCATCTCCTCCCTGAGATGACATTGCCTCATGGGATAACCATGACCAGGGTACCTCCAATGGGGGCCCATCAATGTGGTGCCCTTCTCTCAGGGCCTGCATTTCCACTGTGATTACATCTATAGTCAGGCTCTCCTCTGCCTCGCTGATACCTGTATTTACCCTCTCCCCCAACTGTTGTTGTATGGGTGACAAGGTTGCTAGTAATGGCTCTGTTGCCTCTAAAACCTCTCTTCACTCTAGCCTAGGCCATCTCATCAGCCTTTGGCCCTTCTAATCTGTCTCACATGACTAGGCCAGACTGGTGGCTTCAAAACCAGAGGTACCTTTAATGCCCAGCAAGGTCTGCCACAGGCTACCATACCCACTACTCCCCAGCACTCAGTGCTCTCCTCACTAATGGGGGGGGCGCTCCAGAATATTTCTGCATTGGGGAAGATATTCCTTGAGTACCTCCTTTGTGGAAGGCTCTATGAATAACACAAAGGAATTTCATGCCCCCTGCCCCCAAAGGGCTTATAATCTAGTATCCAGCTGGACTTTACATAGCCAGTGGCTTGGGGGGATTGCAAGCAGTGCTGGGTTTTTCCTTCACTAGACCAAAGGTTCATCTGTGTGTGAATAAGTATGAGTGTGTGTGTGTATGTGTGTGTGTGTGTGTGTGTGTGTGTGTGTGTCACACCTTTGATGGTCTGGTCCAGCCTAGGGACTCATTCTCAGAATGATGTTTTTAAATGCATAAAGTAACTCACGGGATTACAAAGGAAACCAATTCTTTTGATACATAGTTTTCAAAATGGTTTTTCTAGTTCTCAAATATAGTTAGCAAAATGTTTTCTAAAAGCAGGTTCACAGCCCCCAAGTTAAGGGCCACTCACTCAACCCAGTCCTGTTCACAAAGGAGGCCTCCAGCCACCTCAGAAAATTGACTGAAGGTCTGCCTGACCTGGGCCTGTCTGATCTCAGCCTGGCCTAAGGTCAAAGGGGTGGCATAGCCAGCTTCTATTGGGCCACTCGGTCTCCACCCTAAGGAAAGCAGCAGGACCCCTTGGAAGCCCACCATACTGAACTTCAGTGATCTTAGGCCTGCAGGACAGACAGATCTTAGGGGCTGAAAGGCTGCCTTGGAAAGGGAAGATGAGAGGCCCGGGAAATTTCCATTCAAATGTGTTAATTGGTTGTAATGTAACATCAAGGCAGGATGAAGGAAAATGAGCAGTCCTCATGGTCTCACTTGAAGTCAGGAAGCTCTGGCCAGTGCTGTTTTCTGCCAGATTGGGTTAGAATGAAGCCACTGTGTTTTAATGAAGGCAGTAACTGACAATCTTATTAAAATTTACTAGAATTCATCCTGGGCCACTCGGTCTGCCTTCTGTTACAAATATTTTATGAATTTCAGCATTGTGCCAGATAACAACCTAAATGCATTCTCTGAAATTACTCCTATCACATCATTTGCTTGAAATGTTTGTCAGCATCTGATGAACCCTAGCCTTTCTCCAAATATTTTTTCTTGCACTGTAATAAATTAGAGGGACTGCTGATAAATGGGAAGCAGCAGCTACCGTGTTCTTTACTGGCACAAAGACTGCTGAGCCAAACAGCAGCGGCGGCTGGGATTTTAATGAATTCCATTCCAAGCTTCGGAGGGAAGGAAAAGCTACCACTGCCATTTTCCAAAAGCAGGTAATGGAAATTTGTTAAGGATGAGGTAACTCTGAGAACCCAACAGGTAAAATGACAAGGCCTGCCGTGATCTTCACCTGTAAGCTCAGAGAGCTCAGTTTTCACAGAAACTCTGCCACTGGGTGACCTAAGATTACTGCCTCATATGTGTATAACCTTGGGCAGGTCTCTTAATTTCCCTGAGCCTCCGTTTTCTCATCTGTAAAATAACAGGGCTGGACTGGATGGTTTCTGCAATTCCCTCCAGCTTTGAGTTCGAGCTGTGCTGGTGATACCTTAGGTCCCTCTGACATGCTAGGAACCTATGGCTCATGAGCATTATCTGGCAGTGGCTTAGGCCAAGCACTATATAGTCTGTCTTTTACCCATTCTTGCCACCTCCTCTGCCTCCTTCCTTCCCCTCTGGCACAAGGACTTTTCGACCCATTCATTCAACAAAGATTATTTGTACTAGATACTTAACAGATGTGGGGACAGAGACAAAGAGTCAAATAAGAGACTTTTGACCCACAGAGTTGTTGGTAGGACAGGAGGATTCAGGCTTCATCATGACTGGAGCTTAGTGTCTCATTTGACAACCAGTGTATAAACAAGTCCAACAGCTGGGCCGCCTCAGGGTCCTTCATCTGTTAATGCTCCCCTTGGGATTGCCTTCACTCTCTCTGTATGTAGTTTGCACAGACCTAGATATTGATCTGCTCTTGCAGGGGCTTACACTCTAAAAAGGGACCCTGAATGTGCTCTACTCCTCCCCTCTCCCTCTACCCTAGTATATCAAAAGCCAATTAATAAAATGTTTTTCCTCTCTCCCACCTACACTGAGTATTGACAATTTAAAAAAAAAGAAAAACAAAACCCTAGTCAAACAAAATTGATTTCCACATTGGCCATCTAAAAATGGCTCCTCCCCCAGGCTCAGACTTCTTTGTCAGTATTGGTCCTTTAAAATCATCCTTGGCCACTGAGGCTTTCCAAGTTCCTCATTTTTGCACTGTTGTTATTGTATTAATTGTTCTCTGCTTCTACTCACTTTGCTCTGCCTCAGTGCATACAAGTCTCTCCTGGTGATAAACTGTTAAACATGAAGAAATTGATATGGACTGCGGAGTTGTCTAAAAACATCATTGTGGTTGCACAGGGAGCTCACCAACCAACTTAGATGGGTATAAAAAAGACATATGACAGAGAGAAGCAAGGGCAGGGAATAGAAGAGGAAGAAAAGAGCTTGGCAAGATCCTGGAAGGATAGTTTCTCAAGCAGTAAAATGCTGAATGATCTGAAGCTAGAAAAGACAACTGAGGATGAGAAAAAAAATTACTTTTAGAATAGCTTTGAGAAAGGGGAGGATCAGAGAAAGGATTAGATGACTATTTATGGTGGGTGGGATGGCAGAGAGAAGGTAGACTTACTCGACTTTTAATTTGCTTTCCATTTTCTCTGCTAAGGAAAATGATTGTTGAACTAGAAATGTCAGAAAAAAAACAGAGGGTGCTGCTAAGAGGGAGCTGATGTCTGAGGAAAGGGGGAAGATAGTAAGAGTGCTCCCATCTGCCCTTGAGGAGTTCAACTCACCAGGTCCAAAGGAACTGCTCTGTTAAGTCCTGAAACAATGAGCAGATGTGACGGCTGTGGAATGATGGCTACTGATATTTGAACTCATGGAGAATGAGATAAGTACAACAGGAGTGAAGAAGGACCCATAATGTCCTAATTAAAAAAAGAGAAGAGTTCAATCCACTAATTACAGGTCAGTAACCTTAACTCAATTCTTCACAAAATTAATTCAACAACATATTGTTCAAAGGCCAAGGAGTGACCATCGCAACAAAGAAGCAGCGGTCGTATGGTGCCTAAAGAACAGGTCCCGTAACTACTCTCATTGCCAAGGCTTGACAAGGTTACTAGATAAGGAATCTAGACAATGCAGACTAGACATTGTAGAGAGAATTTATCTGGATGTTAACAAAGTCCCGCATGTGTCCTTTATGAAAATACGGAGAGATGTGGGCTAGATAAGAGGAAGACAGGTGGCTTTGGAACCATTTAAATGGCTGGACTCAATGAACACTCATTAATGGTTTGAGGTCCATTTAGAGAGAGGGCTCCATATTTTCCCCAATTGACAAACAGTCAAAGGATATGAACAGGCAATTTTCAGAAGAAGAAGTTAAAACTATCAGTAGTCACTTGAAAAAAATGCTCTAAAATCTATTGATTAGAGACACGCAAACTAGAACAACTCTAAGGTGCCACCTCATGCCTATCAGATTGGGTAATGTGATAGAAAAAGAAAAAAACAAAAGTTGGAGGGCATATGGGAAAATGGGGCCCTAATGCTCTGTTGGTGGAGTTCTGAACTGGTCCAACCATTCTGGAGAACAATTTGGAACTATGCCCAAAGGGCTATAAAACTATGCATACCTTTTGACTCAACATATCACGACGAGGTCTATATCCCAAAGAGATCAAAGAAAAGGGAAAAGTATCTATTTGTACAAACATATTTATAACAGCTCTTTTGGAAATGGAGGAGATACCCATCAATTGGGGAATGATTGAAAAAGTGGTGGTATATGATTTTGATGGAATACCATTGTACTATAAGAAATGAGCAGGACACTTTCAGAAAAACCTGGGAAGACATGTGAACTCATGTAAAGTGAAGTGAGCAGAACCAGGAGAACATTATACACAGTAAGAGCAGCATTATAATGATAATTCACTGTGAAAGGCTTGACTACTCTGATCAATGCAATGATCTGAGCCAATTCCGAAGAACTCATAATGAAAAATGCTATCTGTCTCTAGACAGAGAACTGATGAAATCAGAGTATACTTTTTTCACTTTCTTTACTTTTCTTGCTTTTCTGTAACATGGCTAACATGGAAATATGTTTTGTACGATTTCACACATCTAATTGATAAGGTGTTGCTTGCCTTCTCAATTGGTGAGGGAAGGACTGGAGGGAGGGATAGAATTTGGAACTCAAAAATTTTTGAATGAATGTTAAAAACCAATAATAAATGAAAACTACTTTATTAGTGATTTGCATAAAGGAATAAATTACATGCCTCTCAAAAGGGCAGATGACACAAAGCTGAAAGTGAGACATAACACATTGGATGACAGAGTCAAAATCCAAAATGGCTTAAACTGTCAATCAAATTTAATAAGATGTAATTAAGTAGTAACAAAGTCTTCCTGATCGTTCAAAGATCAACTTTAATATTATATATTATGGTAACATTATTACACATTATAATATGTTGTTAATATGGAATTGTTATAATGGGTATATGATATTAAAATATATGAGATAGGGGAAATATGAGTGAAAAGCGGGTCATCTAGAAAACCTTGGTGCTAACTCTCTATGAGGGTAGCTAGGCGGTACAGTGGATAAGGCACTGGGCCTGGAGTCAGGGAAATTCAGCTTCCTGATTTCAAATCCAGCCTTAGACATTTACTAGCTGACCCTAGGAAAGTCATTTTACTCTGTTTGCCTCAGTTCCCTCATCTATAAAATGAGTTGGAGAAAGAAATGGCAAACTACTCCAGTATCTCTGTCAAGAAAACTCCCAGTGTGGTCATAAAGAGTCATACATGACTGAAAACAATCAAACGACAACATAGGAGCCAATACTGTGACACGATAGACACCAAAGTGAAAAGGACCTTAGGCCATCTTCCGAGCAGCAGAGTGGTCAGATCTAGGGAGGTGAGTGGTCGTTTTTCCTGTGCCTCTTCTTTTCAGTTGTCAGCACATTTTGGGAAGATCATGAATAAGTTAGAGAGCATCCAGAGACTAGCAGGCAGGATCATGGCTCAGAGATTCCAAGCTGGAAGGGATTTCAGAGATTTCAGAGATCATCAGGTTCAGCCCCTCACTTTACTAATGAATAAACGTAGGTCCATTGAGATGAAGCAAGTGCCACAGGTAATGCTGCTAGGAAGTAACTGAGTCAGGATTTGAATCCAAGTCCACAGCTCTTCCTTTGGATGGTGAAGATAAGGGCCTCAAGGGTATGCCACATGAAGATGCTTTGTAGGAACTGGGTGTGTCTGAAGTGGGGAAGATGCCAGTTGCCTTTGAGTATCTGAAGGGCTGTTGTGTGGGAGAGGGTTTAGTCTTGTCCTTCTTTTCCAGGTGGAAGGTACAGAGAGGCAGGCCGAGGCTTGCTGTAAAGAAAACCATCCCAGCAGTTAGAGCTGCTTGTAACCTGGGGGTAGCCTTTTGAGCGGAGCTTGATATTCTGGGATATCTTCTCCTCTGCCCACGGGTAAGGCAGCTTTGTTCACGATGGGCTTCTGGCCTGAGCTGGTAACAAAGTTTGAAATAATCTCATTTCCAAAGTCTTCACAAAGAAAATCATTTCCTCCCTGAGGGAAGAGATGGAGATCTTCAATCCTTCCCTAACAATCACTTTCTGCCTTCTGGCTCCTGGACTGAGTATTTTCAGGTCGATACAGTTTAGTCAGGGTCAGAGGACAGGGAGAAAAGCAATGTTTGGCAAGTGAGCCCAAACAGCAAGAAAAAAAGATAATTCAGTTAGCTACAGACATGGAGAGGGCCTCTGGCAGCTGAGGTCATGGGCAAGCAGAGAAAGAGCCAAATCAGATAGATAGTATCAGTAGAGATAGCAAATGGATATAAACTGATTTCTAGTTTCCCTGGAACATTTGAATGGAGCACGTCGATGTGGCCATAGAAATGATCATCTAGCCACAGGCATGAGCCAAATTTCAAGTGACAATAGCATTATCTGCTAAGCAGTAGGAAAGAGGAGAGTTGGGACAAATTGGATTGAAAAGCTACAATGAGTATGACCTAGGCAAATGAGCTGAGGCCTATGGGAATTGGCCCATTTGTTTTACACAGACCTTTAAGGCTGGCTCCTGATGTCCTGAAATCTGACCAGACACCAGAATTTAGCCTCTGTTGGCCAGCCTCTGTGGGCCTTTGCAGTTATTTACTCAGTTTGAGCCCCTGGTCTTCGAAGTCCTCCATAATCAGCTCCATCAAGCCGTCTGACATCTGTCACCTGACTAGGGACCCTTTGTTCCAGGGAGGTGAGCCTCCTTGTCTGAAACACAGACATCCTGCCCAAATGACCAAGAGCTTATGTTCATTCTAACTTCTAAAGGTCCAAGGACCGGCTGTGCATCCGTTATCTGAGGACCAGCCTAGATAGGCTTCAGTACCCAGTTGGCCACAGGGTGATCCCATTCATTCACTCATTTTTGCCACAGCAGCTCTCATTCTTTCACAGAGCATTTTCCAAGTTTTAGAGGGATTGTGGCCTTGAGGTCCTGGAATACATCTTTTCCCTGATGCCCAGTAGTGAGATTCCATAGAATGGACACACTGAACCCTTACAGACTTGGCTTGGGTTCTGACACAATAGATGAAGGGGCCACACATCTCTAAGCTAAGCATGTAAAGAGATAAGGATCTGAGTCAGTCAATAAACATGGATTAAGTACCTACTATGTGCCAGGCACTCTGTTACATACTGAGGATAAAAAAAAGTTAAGAGACAGTCCTCACTGGAGTTCATAATCTAATGGTGGAAACAAATATGTACAAACAAGCTACATACAGGCTAAATAGGAAATAATTTACAGAAGGAAGGCCCTAGAATTTGGAGGGGCTGGGAAAGGCTTCCTGTAGAAGACTGGAGTTTAGTTGAGACTTAAAGGAAGCCGAGGAAGCAAGGAGGAATGGAGGGAGGGAAGGAGAAGGAAGAAGAGAGTGAGAGAGCTCGGGACAAAGACAGAGACAGAAACAGAGAGAGAAAGAGTGAGAGATCAAGCACAAGGGTGTGCACGAGTGTACATTCTAGGTATAAATTCCCAGAACCAGGAGATAGGAGAATCTTGTTCAATGTCGCTGTATCAAAGAGTGGGTAGGATAGGGAAGGAGGTTTGTAAATTGTAAGAAAACTAGATGGGTAGGATGGGGGAAAGTAATTAAAGGTTTTGAACAGCTGACAGAGGGTTTTGGATGTGATCCTGGAAGTAATAGGGAGCTACTGGAGTTTATTAAGGGGGGGTAGGGGTGAGGTAATGGTGACATAGTTGGACCTTCACTTCAGGAAAATCACTTTGGTGGTCAAATGGCAGATGGAGTGGAATAGGGAGAGACTTGTGGCAGGCAGACATAGTTGGACCTTCACTTCAGGAAAATCACTTTGGTGGTCAAATGGCAGATGGAGTGGAATAGGGAGAGACTTGTGGCAGGCAGACCCTCTCCCCAGCAGCTACTGCAACAGTCCAGGCATGAAGTGATGAGGGCTTACAGCAGGGAAGTGACAGGGTCAAAGGAGACAAGGGGACATATTTGAGAGATGTTGCACAGATGGACTTTACAGGTCTTGGCAACAGCTTGGACATGGGGCAGAGTTTTTGAGGAGGGATGGAAAGGTTTGGAAAAAAACCACTGTGGTGAGTAGGACAGTGAACGAATTGGAGAGAGCTAAAAGAATTGCCTTGTAGCAATGAGGGCCCAGTTGAGGTTACATAATATAAATTCATTATCAACTCAGCATGGCTTCCTGATTTTCTCCACCTTCATTCATCAGCACATTTGTAGGAGTGAAGGCAGTAGATGGTGGCAATGATACAACACTGAGGCTTGGCAGAGCAAGATCTGTGGTATGATATAGAGGCAAGGGACTTGAGAAGATGACAATGCAGAGTTGAAATAATTCACCAGAGGGTTAAGATGGGGAAAAAAGGAGAGTACTGAGGTGATGGCCTAGAAGAGAATTGAGGGGTAGAGGGACTGGAACTCACACTGTGGTCAAAGAACGGGGTTTAGTTTTGGAAAGCAGAAGAAGTGGGAGAGCAATAGACTATGATCACAGCAGGTAATTTCAGAGTTCATGAACATGGAGGTGGCACATTGGTAGATGATGGCAAGATCAAGGTCATGAACATCTTTGTGTGTGGCTGGCTAAGGCAGAAGTGTAGTAGGTCACAGGCAACAAATAAGTTGAAGAACTGGGAGGTTGTGGTGTCAGAAAAAGTGTCAAAATGGGTGTCATAGTCTCCTAACATGAGGACATAAATTGAAGAGGAGAGAAAGACTGGGATGCAGGCAATGAGCTCACTGAAAGAAGCAGAGGGATGTCTGGGAGATTGGTGGACAATAGCCACCAGCATTTTGGTAGGGTGGTGGGTGTGGACTGAGTGATGTTACCGAATGATTGTGGTAGGGGGAGAACCTAGAAGTGGCGATGGGGACCAAGGAGCAGCCCTACCTTGATAATTGAGTTGAAAGGAACAAGTAAAAAGTACACCCAGAGTTGGAAGGTCAGCAAAGGAGGCCAATTTAAGATGAAAGCAAGTTTATTGCCTAGATAGCAGACATTCCAGAGAACACTATTGAAGGGGAGGGTAGCTTGGGGGTGAGGCATTGGATGCATGTTTATGGGGAATGGGAATCAGGGATTGGGCAGTGGAGAAGAGAGGATGGAGTTTGAAAGGTGATCTACAGGTGTTCAGCATCACTGGGATGAGGAAGGTATGGTAAGGGAGTGGTTTGTTCATCATTAAGGGACAATCTAGATAGATTTACAATATCTTAAGGATTTGGACCTTTCATAGAGTCCTTTCATAGCCTTGGGAAGGTCAGGTGAGGGAACAAGTACTTGGAACCAAAGGAATGGGGGTATTCTCCTTCCCTCAAGGCAGGAGACCAGGCTAGAAAGTCCTACAGAGGCTGAAGGCTAGGCAGGAGACTAGAGTAGCTGTGATGGAGTGATTGGAATGATACTCTTTTCCCTTACATCAAGAGACTGGAGTGGTTCTTTAGAGGGAGCCTGGAGACCAGGCTAGAAATATGTGGGACTATGGTCTGCAAGTTGGCTATTGAGGCCAAGCTATACCTGCCCAAGCGTGCCTTCACCATCTCCAATCAGTGGTGATCTAGGCTTTGCTTGAACACCTGCAGTGAGGGGGAGCTTTTGGATAGGCCTGGTAGATGGGACATTTTTCCTTACCCTGAGCTGAAATCTAGCTGCCTGAAACTTTTGCCCTACTTTTGCCTTCTGCTCCCAGGCAGAGGCTTCTGCACAGGAGCCTTTTAAGTCCTTGAAGTCATCTCTTATGGCCCTCCTCTTCTCTGAAGTAAACATCCAAGGTTCTTCAGCCATTTTCATTTGAAGCCATTTTCCATCATGGTTGCCCTCCTCTTGGCAGTGCCCAAAGGAAATAGACCAAAAACTTATTTCTAGGGAAAGTGTAGTAAACCCCCATCAAGGTTGGAGCTTGGAGTGTGTTATCGATGTGTGCAGAGCATGAGTTGGCATTGTGCATGAACAGAGCACCTTCCTGGCCTTTTACTCTTAGTTTTTTACCAAATGATGCCATTTTCTCAGTATGCTAGCACTGCCAAACATGAGTGCACATTAGTCCCCATTAATGGTAACAATATTGTAGGAAGAAAGCACAGCAGTATACGCTCACAGTTCCTCTAAACACGCCTCGGCCTTCTCCCACAATACGTGCTGTCGCTCCCAGTGTTTGCCATGGAGGCTTTTCCACGTCCAACTCCACTTTTCCAATTTGTCCCCATTCCTCAAGGCCCGACTCAAATATCTCCCCCTCTGTGAGCCTTCCCAGATCTCCTCCCTCTGGATTCCCACAGCGCTTGGTACTTGTCATTCCGTATGTTCACATGGTACCTTGTTCATGTCTTTACCCCTTCCTATGAACTCCGTAAAGCCAGGGTCTTCCTTGATCCTTACTCAGAGAATAACACCATCCATTACATAGCAGGCAGTCAATATACACTATCTGAATGGCCAAATGACTAAATGAATAAGTATTTGTCCTAAGGGCTCAAAATACTCAGCAATTCCAGGAAATGGATGTTAGCATATTATAGACAGGCAGCTAGGTGGGGCAGGGGCTAGAGTACTGGGCCTGGAGTCAGGAAGATCTGAGTTCAAATCCAGCCTCAGACACTTCTTAGCTGTGTGACCCTGGGCAAGTCACTTAGCCTCTGTCTGCCTCAGTTTCTTCATCTATAAAATGAGCTGGGGAAGGAAATTCAAACTACTCCAGTATCTTTGCCAAGAAAACCCCAGTGGGGGGTCACAAAGAGTCAGCCGTGACTGCAACAACAACAAAATCTTGCAGAAAGGAATGGCTGGTAGTTTAGCTGAACTTCAAAAGTCTAATGTAAGTGAGAAACATCGATATTATAGGGTTAAAGACTTTGAATCAGAGGTCATCTAGCACAAGACCCTTCATTGTACACTTGGGGAAAAGGAGGCCTAGGAAAGGGAGATGACTTGTCCATGTGACAGTCTGGGGATCGCAACACTGGTCCTCTGCCTCCACGTACAGCACTCTACATTGCTTTCTGATGTCTCTTTAGGGAATTTTATACCAAAGAAGATAACTGGGAAATTTGCTATTTCTGTTCCAACTTCGAGCATGGAGTATTTCCTCCAATTCTATTCCATTACTTCGTTTCATTTCCTATCATCATTTTATTTCAGACATTTCCTACTAATATAATGTCCATTCTCTTTGTGGGCAAATCACTGATCCTGATTCTCTATCTGTAAAATGGGGGTGATAATATCTGAAATAACTACCCCGTGGGGTTGGTCTATCCATAGATCAAATGATTTAGTGCATGCAAAACTTCAGGCTGCACAGAAATGATAGTTATTATGAAAATAGAAGAAATAACCTCATCTTGCTCACTGAAGTTCAGATACAAGCAGTTGGGGGATCAGTCACTACACTGTTGGAATCCTTTTCTATTTCGAGTTCTGGGGATGAGTGCATGGGTGGATAAACTGACTTCTGTGGCTGAACGAAAAGCCTTAGGATGTAAGCTCATCTTTTGTTGGATTATTGCAAATACCCTCGGTACAAGTCCAGGAGCACACAGGACAACTGGGATGATACAGACCTCAGTGTGGTCCCACACAATTTGGGGGAGGCAAGGCTCTGCATTTTGAAAGCCCTTCCTTGCATGCAGCTAGGAGATTATGGGGATTGTATGGGATGACATCTATTGAAAACACTGTTCTTAAATTTTATGGATCAGGGTTATATCTGGGTGATTGGGGGCACCTGTTCTGCCAGTGATAATGGCCTGTTTCCAGCACAGTCAATTGGCTGGGATCTCAAGGATATTTCCTGGTCTGCACTTACCGTACTGAGATTTATCTCCAGTCTAAGGCACACAACAATGTTCTATGGACCAGTGCGGGGCAATTTGAAGAAAGAATTTTATCTCTAAGCCTACATTAGATAAAACAACAGATGAAATTGAGAAGATGCTAAACTCTGAAGAGGGAAAATTGAAGAACCTGAGGTCAGTGAACATCTTTACTTAATGTAAACTTCCAAAATTACACTGAATAATGAAATGGATGACAGAAACAGCCCTGATATTTCAAGTTATTTTGAAAAGGAAATGAGTGTATAAGGACTGGAATCTCAAGGTCTTTTTGAGTTCCAGCTAGCAGACCAATTATACCAAAACAGAGCAATTCAGAAACAGCCAGCATTTTCTTTAACCATCGTGAATGAAAGCATTCTTTCACAATACCTGAAGGAACACAAAAACTCTTCCAGAAAGTAGTCACAATAATACATACCAAGGTCATTGCCACAGTAAAAACTACAGGAGGAAAAGAACAGACCCCCAAGAGCAGGTGTCCACCACTACCACAGCAGAAAGAACTTAAGAGAGAGGCTGAAGATCTGGGGAAAGGCATGAAACATTAGGGTGCTATCTAGTCATTACATACAGTAGAAGACTCGATTATCAATTAGTGGTCAATTAAATGTGACAAAAACAAAACACAGAAAATGGGGTACAGAAAAGAAAAGCTTACTAAAAGTTCTAGATTCTCCCCAATTAATAATTACATGGAAGTCAAAAGGATGAAGTGATAGAGGAGTCAAAGCTAAACGAACATCAGTAAAGGTCAACTGAATACTCAAATACAGAGGCTGGCTAAGCAAAGCAATCAGCAGGAAGAGAGAACCCCTGAAAAAAGGAGGGCATGGAATGATTCTTGTTTTCTCTGTGGTCTCAAGAAGCCTGATGCAATGAAAACCGAGGCTGGATCTAATAAGAAATCCAAAGCTTACACACTGTTAACCTAATAAATGACAGATTAGCTACATCGAGGGAGGTGACTAAAATACTAGCCTCTCACTAAAACTGGAAGGCAGTGGGGCTGCAATTTGCCAGAGTTATTAGCTCAAATGCTTCCCAGCCGTGCATGAATTACTGACAAAGCCAATCACCTTATCGTATCTCATTGACTTTTCAGTCAGTTGTGTTTTGGTCTTATCCAACTGTTTGTGAGCCCATTTGGGGTTTTCTTGGCAAAGATACTGGAATGGTTTAGAATTTCCTCCTCCAACTCATTTTACAGGTGAGGAAACTGAGGCAAATAGGGTTAAGTGATTTGCTAGCAAGTGTCTGAGGTCAGATGAGTCTTCCTGATTCTATCCACTGAGCCACCTAGCTGCCCTATTAGATACTTTAGGCACTCATTAGATACGCTAGCACTTTACCAACTTCCTCTCAGACGTAACATTACAGAAGGCATCACACATCTATTACCACGCATCATACAGAACAGACATATCACTAAGTTACACACAAATATTTTTTATAAAGCAATCTATTAGCTGAGGAACAAAAGAGGTGTGCTGAAAAGTCCCAGAGTGCATATAGCAATGCATTATCGATTTGGGACTTATCGGATAGGCTGCCTGAAACAACCAGAACATCTATAGTGTTTTTACTGATTGTCACATCCTCTTTGAATCAGTTCTTCACTCGTGGCTTATCCGTGTACTCTGCAACTATGTAGGACAGACCCAAATATCATGAGAAGGCTGGAGTATTTTCATGTCCTCATGCAAAACCATCTAAAACACATCATCAGCACATTAATGTCAAGAACACTTCGAATCAAAAGCAATATTCTTCAGGGAGACTATTGAAGTCCTTTATGATCATGTCTAGTCTGAAACACATTATTCTCTCCCCTAAATAGAACTAAGTATGGCTTCCAAATGAAAGAAAGTTGAACCCAAACACCTTATTAATCACTTGACATACAAGCTGGATGACATCAAGCTATGTAAATACACTGGGGGTTGTAAACACACTAAACAACTTCATCTTCTGGAATCTTTCTCAAGTGACATCAAAATCTCATTTGAATTCAGCAAGAGCAATATTTAACCTATGCCGTGCAAAGAGAGAGACTACAAGCTTTCTGGTTGAACCAATAGACGAAGGCAAAATACAAATACCTTGGTCTCCTCCAGGCCAAACAGATCAATCAGAAAGCCAACAAGTAGGAAGCGGTGGCCAACTACATAAAGAATATGTATTCGCTGCAGGAATTTGTCATATGTAACAGGTTTTGTGTTTCTTGCTTTCTCTATGGATGGGGGACAGAGAGAATCTAGAACTGAAAATAAACTAAAATGGAATTTTTACAAAAAACATATATGAGCTGTGGCTAAATATGGATATCCTTAATTCAATACTTAATTGGAAGGATATGTTTAAAGCAATTAACACCGATGCAAAGCCTGTTTTGACATGCATTTCAAGAACTGTCAAATGGACCATAACTGATTTGGAAAGCATTCAAACAAAAACTCAAACAACATTAACAAAAGACAAGGAAGGCCCTCCACTGTAAGGGAACTTGGGAAAGGTTAACTTTTCCTCACCAAAACGGAGGGAAAGGATGGACATCCCCAGAGCCCACACCATGTAGGTGAGAAACCTGCAGACATCCCTTGGAACAAGCAACAGAAAAGGTTGATCACTACATGTAATCGGATTTGTTGTGTTTCCATCATCATAATCATCATGGAAAAGTTTCTTCTCATCTTTCCAGGAGTTCAGATAGAAATGGTCTTGGGACAAGATGCTCTCTGACAAGAATGCTTTTATATCTTATGTTCTATGGACAATCGTAGAGAGATGAAATAACCGTGCCTTGTACCGAAACAAAGGCAAGAGAGGCAAGCTCACCAAGAGCATCACTGGTACATTTTTAGTAGCAAGAGAAGGACAGGAATGAGATGAACCTCATCCTGTTCCCACATGGTTTTAGGCTCCTCTAAGTTTTTCAATGCAAGTAGCTTGGAGATAGTGAGTTTTTATTATGGCAACTTCTATTAAAACAGTGTGTGTGTATGTGTGTGTGTATATATGTGTGTGTGTATGTATATGTGTGTGTATATGTATGTGTGTATATGTGTGTATATATGTGTGTGTATACATGTGTGTGTATGTGTGTATATGTGTGTGCATATATATGTATGTATATATGTGTGTATATGTGTGTATACATGTGTGTATGTGTGTGTATGTATGTGTATATCTGTATATGTGTGTATATGCATGTGTATATATGTGTGTATATATGTGTGTGTGTATGTGTGTATGTATGTGTGTATATATGTGTGTATGTGTGTACATGTGTGTGTACATATGTGTGTATGTGTATACATATGTGTGTATATGTGTGTGTATATATGTATGTGTGTATATGTATATGTGTGTGTATATATATATGTGTGTGTGTGTGTGTGTGTATATATATATATATTTGTGGATCAACATGATAGCCCTGGTTCCAGTCAAGTTTATTCATTGAATTCTGAAGGATTTGGCCATTTGTTGTTGGCTGGGAGGTATATTTCCAGTCGCTGCATCAGGTCTTATTAGGTATTCAATAGATGCTAAATTTTGGCGACCCGGCATGCCATGCACCACAGTTCATTCGATGCTTCTTTGTTAACATGGCATTGATTGAGTTCAGTTGGATGTCACCCGGTGAGCCTGCTGATTCCATCCTCGGATTTTAACTGCTTCATTAGGTTCATCCAGAGATGAATCATTCTTATTACTTTTGAGAAATCCTGTTTCGTCCATTACTGTTACTTAGTACAGAACTTGCAAGGCACACAGTAAGCACTTAATAAATGCACGCTTGCTCCCTTCCCTTCCTTTCTCTTCTCTTCCCTTCTTCCCTTTCTGTTCCTAAAGCTATGGCAACAGCTGTCACTCCTCCTCCTTCCCAGGATGAAATGACTTGCCCAGGGTCACACAGTAAGTGTCAAGTGTCCGGGGCCAGATTTGAAGTCAGGTCCTCCTGACTCCAGAGTTGGTGCCCTATCCACTGTGCCACCAGCTGCCCCTCCCTTCCTCCTTCTTATCAAGAGAAAATTAATCTTTCTATATCTGTTTGGGGTTTTTGTCACCATTGTGTGAATACGTTGTAGAACCGTAGTTGTCCATTTCACTGAGCTGGAAGGATAGGCTGAGATCAGCATCACAAAGCCATTATGAAGGAAGTCGGTGGTTCAGTGCATAGAGTGCTAGGTCTAATCAAGAAGACCTGACTTCAAATCCAGTCTCAGACACTTACTAGCTGTATGACCTTGGGCAAGTCACTTCACCTCTGCTTGCCTCAGTTTCCTCATCTGTAAGATGGGGATAATAATAGCATCTACCTCCCGGGTTTCTGTGAGGATCAGATGAGACAATAACTGGAAAGTGCTTAGCACAGTGCCTGGCAGCTAGCTTCCTATTCGTAGTAGTAGCTACTTTAAACGTGTTCTTCTTTCTGTTAAACTTTGGCTCCATGGTGCCAGTCCCTCTCGATACACTCAGCCATAGCCTTCCCTTGATAACCCCCATGCTCACTTTATCTTGCATGAAAAAACAATGTACTTGGAGTATTTTGAAATTAAATTTTATTTAATCTGCTTCATCTCCCTTTTTCCTTCCCTCCCTCCCGTAATTGATAAAGCAAGAATAAACAAGACTGCATTACAAGTACGTATGGCCAAGCAAAAGAAATTCCTCAATTGGACAGGTCCAGAAGTTTTCCTCCATCTGTACTCCTTCACCCATCAGGAGGTGGGTAGCAAGTTTCGTTATGAATCCTCTGGACTTGTGAAAACCAATGGATTTGTAAGCACTGCTTTCACTGACTGTTTCATTTTGAACTGTACATTTGAACTCAAAGATTCTCATTTCAATTCTTCCTTGGTGCAAATGAAGAATAGGACACTTACTGAGTCCAAATGACACTTTGATGTTGTTGGAAAAAAACTTCTATAAGATGCAGGAGTTATTTAATGTACGTTTCAGTAAAGCCATCTATCTTGATGTCATTTATGTAATCAAGTGATTAATATAGCATTATTAATTATTGTTGTTTTGAAAATAAGTTGGGAGAACACTTCATCTTCTGCAGTGCTGCAAGCATTTCTAGATTTCCCTTGGAACAGAGCATACTACCTAGCCATGTCCCCTCTATCTTGTACTTACTGGCTTGATTTTGGAACCCAAGTGAAAAGCTTTGCATTGATGTCTATTACATTTCATCTCATTAGAATTGGTTGAAACTTCTTTCTTTTTTCTTATTTATTTAATATTTTTAGTTTTCAGCATTGATTTCCACAAGATTTTGAATTTCAAATTTTCTCCCCATTTTTACCCTCCCCCCCACTCCAAGATGGCATATATTCTGATTTCCCCATTCCCCAGTCAGCCCTCCCTTCTGTCACCCCACTCCCCCCCATCCCCTTTTCTCTTACTTTCTTGTAGGGCAAGATAGGTTCCTATGCCCCATTGCCTTTATATCTTATTTCATAGTTACATGCAAAAATACCTTTTTTTGAACATCTGCTTTTAAAACTTTGAGTTCCAAATTCTCTCTCCTCTTCCCTCCCCACCCATCCTACCTAAGAAGGCAAGCATTTCAACATAGGCCACACATGTATCATTATGTAAGCCCCTTCCATAATACTCATATTGTAAAAGACTAACTATATTTTGCTCCCTCCTATCCTGTCCCCCTTTATTCAATTTTCTCCCTTGACCCTGTCCCTTTTCAAAAGTGTTTGTTTTTGATTACCTCCTCCCCCTATCTGCCCTTCCTTCTATCGTTCCCCCTTTTTTATCCCCTTCTTCCTTCTTTCCTGTGGGGTAAGATAACCAATTGAGTGTGTATGTTATTCCCTCCTCAAGTCAAATCTGATGAGAGCAAGATTCAGTCATTCCCTTTCACCTGCCCCCTCTTCCCTTCTAATGAAACTGCTTTTTCTTGCCACTTTTATGTAAGATAATTTCCCCATTCTATCTCTCCCTTTCTCCCTCTCTCAATATAGTCCTCTCTCATCCCTTAATTTGATTTTATTTTTTAGATATCATCCCTTTTAATTCAACTCACCCTGTGCCCTCTGTGTATATATATATATATATATATATATATATATATATATATATACACACACACATGTATGTATGTATGTATGTATGTATGTTCCCTGCAGCTACCCTCATACTGAGGCCTCATGAATTACACACATCATCTTTCCATGTAGGAATGTAAACAAAACAGTTCAACTTTAGTAAGTCCCTTATGATCTCTCTTTCTTGTTTACCTTTTCATGCTTCTCTTGATTCTTGTGTTTGAAAGTCAAATTTTCTATTCAGCTCTGGTCTTTTCACTGAGAAAGCTTGAAAGTCCTCTATTTTATTGAAAATCCATATTTTGCCTTGGAGCATTATACTCAGCTTTGCTGGGTAGGTGATTCTTGGTTTTAATCCTAGCTCTATTGACCTCCGGAGTGTCATATTCTAAGCCCTTCGATCTCTTGATGTAGAAGCTGCTAGATCTTGTATTATGCTGATTATGTTTCCACAATACTCAAACTGTTTCTTTCTGGCTGCTTGCAATATTTTCTCCTTGATCCGGGAGCTCTGGAATTTGGCAACAATATTCCTAGGAGGTTTCTTTTGGGGATCTATTTGAGGAGGCCATCTGTGGATTCTTTCAATTTCTATTTTACCCTCTGGCTCTAGACCATCAGGGCAGTTCTCCTTGATAATTTCTTGAAAGATGATATCTAGGATCTTTTTTTGATCATGGCTTTCAGGTAGTCCAATAATTTTTAAATTATCTCTCCTGGATCTATTTTCCAGGTCAGTGGTTTTTTCCGATGAGATATTTGACATTGTCTTCCATTTTTTCATTCCTTTGGTTCTGTTTTATAATATTTTGATTTCTCATAAAGTCACTAGCTTCCACTTGCTCTAGTCTAATTCTTAAGGTGGTGTTTTCTTCAGTGGCCTTTTGTACCTCCTTTTTCCATTTCAGTAATTCTGCCTTTCAAGGCATTCTTCTCCTCATTGGCTTTTTGGAGCTCTTTTGCCATTTGAGCTCGTCTATTTTTTAAGGTGTTATTTTCTTGAGTATTTTTTGGGTCTCCTTTAGCAAGTCATTGACTTGTTTTTCATGGTTTTCTGGCATCACTCTCATTTCTCTTCCCAATTTTTCCTCTACTTCTCTAACTTGCTTTTCCAAATCCTTTTTGAACTCTTCCATGGCCTGAGAGCAATTCATATTTTTCTTGGAGGCTTTTGATGTGGGCTCTTTGACTTTGTTGACTTCTTGTGGCTGTATGTTTTGGTCTTCTTTGTCACAAAAAAGATTCCAAAGTCTTAGTCTGAATCTGAGGCTGTTTTTGCTGCCTGTTCATGTTTCCAGCCAACTACTTGACCCTTGAGCTTTTTGTCAGGGTATGTCTGCTTGTAGAGTAGAGAGTCCCAAGCTTGAGGGGCTGTGCTGCTATTTTCAGAGGTACTTCTAAACAGGAAGCTCTGCCACATCAGCCCTCCTTCTCCCCCAAGAACCGCCAACCAGGATTTTGACCCACATCTAGGCAGGGCAAAGCAGGCTTTGAACTCCTGCTCTAATCTGCCACTTAATTCCTCCCACTAGGTGGGCCTGGGGCCAGAGACAAGTGCAGCTGTAGCTCTGGAAGCAACCTCAGAGCTGCACCACCTCTGCCACTGGGGCCATGGCCTACCATAAACTTTTGTCACTCTGTCCCAGCAGCTTTTCCCACTAACCTTCTCTGTTGTCTTTGGTGTTTGTGGGTTGAGAAGTCTGGTAACTGCCACAGCTCATTGATTCAGGGCGCTATGCCTGTTCTGCCTGGCTCCCAGTCTGGTTGGTCCTGGTGCAGCCCACGCTGGGCTGTGTTCCACTCTGCTCCCAGCTCCCTGCGATAGACACTTCCCAGCAACCATCCAGGCTGTCCTGGGCTGGAGCCCTGCTTCCCTTTGCCATTTTGTGGGTTCTGCAGCTCTAGAATTTGTTCAGAGCCATTTTTATAGGTGTTTGGAGGGACCTGGGCGGGGAGATTAAGCAAGTCCCTGCTTTCCAACCACCACCTTGGCTCCGCCCCCTGAAACTTCCTTCATGATCCTTTTGGATCTTGACTTATCTAATGTGCTAGCCATCCTTCCCAGGAAATTGTGAAGTTGTTGTAAAATCTTACACACTTTACCCATATGCATGGGAAACACCAGGTTGGTGGTGATCCATTAAAGAAGCATTTTGTTCCACCAGGTCAATTTCTTTTCCCTGCTCTGTAAGCAACCCACATGTCGGGATCTTGCATTTGCTCCACTTCTCAGTTAATTGCATGACTGCAGGATGATCTACTGTCAAATGTCATCTGTTTGGTCTATCTGCTCCCTTCTCCTATGGTTATATAGGAAACCCTTGACAGGCATAGCCTATATGCCAAAGATGGCACAGGCCATTTCAGAAAGATTTCATAGTGAGGAAAGACATAAATATAGAATCATTTCTCAAGAGAGACATAGTTAAAGGATAGGAACCATTTTCAAAAGAAGAACTGCAATTGATCAGTTCTGGGAGAACTGGGAGAAAAATTTCTCCCAATGATGAAGAATAAGAGATTAAAACAGCTCTGAGGCTTGATCTCCCATCTAGCTAGCTATCAAGTGCAGAAGCCGAGAGTGGATGATGGAGCAGTGGTAGGAAAGGAGGCATGCCAATGCACCATTGGGTAGAGCTATGAAATAGCACAGGCAATCTGGGAAACAATTTGGAATTATGCAGGCCATGTCACTAACTTTTTGACCAATGATCTGATCCTGTGGATCCTCATGGCCTAAGGATATCAAAGACCTCAGGAAACCTCCCATATTGACCAAAATGTTCATGGCAGCATGTTTTTGAGGTAACAAAAACCTAGAAACAAAGTAGGAGGGCAACAGTTGGGGAAATGCTGAACAACATGTTGTTTCTGAACAAAATGGAATCTTACTGCAGCATAAGTTAACGATGATGTCTTAATTGTCAAAGCTAATGGTCTTTTCCCAATGATTGGCCTTTGACACTGTCAATCATCTTCTCTTCCCGGATCCTCTGTACTCTCTGGGTTTTCATGACATGGCTCTCCAATAGCAAGCATTACTAAATACGCATTAACTAAGTGACCAAAAGAACCAATAAATTAGAGAAACATGAGGAGATTTGTATGAATTGATGCAAAGTAGATAAAGCTGGTAGACCAATAACATAACCAACCAAAAGAGTCCAAGGAAGACAAATCCTGAGGAATCATTACAATTAATCTCAGTCCCAGAGAAAAGATGAAGGAAGCACCAAGCGACTTCTACTAGAAAGGCGGGGGGCTATGGATGCAGGGTGCTGTGCTCTGTGTTGGAGGGTTTTGTTTAACTGTTGTGCTTTCTTACAGAGGATTACATGAGGAGGTAGAACAGGATTGAAGAAGGGCTAACATTGTCCTGATTTTCCAATCCAAGTCCATGAAACACAAAACAGAGACTGCCCTCTCTTCTAGGAGGCATTTGGAATGAGGCTAGTACAGTTAGGTGGATTCACAAGTAGCCGATGTCCAGACCCAGAGAGTTGTCACAAAGCATTTGATATTAGCCTGGAAGGAGGTCTCTGGTCAAGTGCTCTGCTTGGCCTAACGCCGGCTAATGGTTCCATCGCTGGCTTGGTTAAAGGCAGGTGACACAAAGCTGGCACTGAGAGCCAGATGACAGGGCCAGTGTTCCCCAAGTTCTTGCTAAGTTAGAACAATGAACAAAGGCTAATAAAGAGAGATGAACTGGGCTCAAAGTATTCAACTTGTGTTAAAAGTATTCTCTTCAGAAGGACAAAATGGGGGAAAGGCACAATATGGGATCGTCACTGAACAGGAATGAAGCTAGTTTGGGCTCCACGGGGCCTTGAGAAGGAGCCCTCCCAGTACCTTCACTGGGTCTATCTCCTGGTTCTCTCACACCAAGCCTGTCTGGGAGGGGGGTGCCACTTACGTTAGCCTTCCCTGAAACCCCCCAGCTAGTAAGGAGCAGATTTCTCCACATGCTCCAGGGGAAAGATTGTTGGTTATGCTCTGCTAACACATTACTCTGCATTCCTTTGCTAAATGTTCTTTTCAAATATTTATGTGATATTGAAAGGGCTTTTTCTCTACTGTTGACTCTTAAGCAAACTGCAGGAATCAACAATTTTCCCGGATGACTTCACTCCAGTGTAAAAACACATACATCCCCACCAAAAAGCCTACACTGCAGTAATTTACATTTAGGGAGGATATCTCACCTCTGACACTTACTGGCTGTATGACCTTGGGCAAGTCATTTAACCTGAGTATTAAGCAATCCTAAGAGGTGGATAAAGGCAGATTATACAAATCATTTCACAAAACTACTCACTGTGATTTTTATACCATGCCCCCAGACTATGAGCTCTGGCTGAAGTACTGCTTCTGCTGGGCTGCGACTCTTTTTGGAACCCCAACAGCAGCCTCTGCCCTCACCAACCTTCTGTTCTCTTTCACAAGGAAGATGGGATATTCTTCCTTGCCTGCTAGAGAAATAGGGCTGACTTAGAGCCTTCTGTGGGAGACCCTCCAAGCTCTAGGCCTGAGCTCATGGCCTTGGGGCCTAGTGGCTAGTAGAAGACTTGGAAGGTGCAGGACATTCTGGATTCCTTCCAAAAGTATCCTGCTGCTGCCATGAGAACTGATTGTGTTTGGGCTTTATCCAAACTCTGCCTACTGCCCCCCAAATATCCACTGAATCCCACCCACCTTTGACACTCTCTTTTCTGTGCAGTGATTATGGGCAGCTTGGGAACCTGCCAGTCACTTCTCCAGAATCTGATGGGGGCATCCTCACTGCTCACATTGCTATGTGGGGAAGTGACAAGGGCTCAGGCTCCCAAACATAGCCTAGAGACTCAGAGTAGACTCCCTACCAGCCCTAACTCCATGGCCTCTTCCAGTACAGACTCCTTATAGCCTCATCCTCTGGCATTCTCTACCCTTCACACCCACTTCTTGAAAGTCTTTTAACTGCATCTACCCGAATCTCCTGCTGCCTGCTGGGCCCAACTGACTTCCCATTCTCCTCCTTCGGGTGCTCCAGGTGACTTGCAGTTCCCTACAGGTGACAGCTAATCTGCTACCTTCATGCCTTTGCCCAGGTTGTGCGTCATCTGTGGAATTCTCCCTTTAAGGCTAAGCTCCTGGGCCATCTCCTACAGGAGGGAGGCCCTTCTTGACCCTTTGTTTTTAGCCCTCCCCCTGCTCCCCCCCCAAATAATTTCATGTGTACTTTGTATATTCTGCATTTATTGAACTGTATACATTTTCCCTTCCCCTTCCACCCCAGCAGCAGCAGTGGAAGTAATAGTTGTAATAGTTACTAGCATTATGTAGCGCTTGCAGGTTTGCAAAATACAAATATTTTCTAACTTTATCCTCACAACCCTTGGAAATAGGTGCTATTATTATCCTAATTTTACAGATAGGGAAACTGAGGCAAACAGGGTGAAATGACTTGCCCAGGGTCACACAGCCAGTAACTATCTGAGGCCAGATTTGAACTCAAGGAGAGGAGTCTTCCTGACTTGAGACTGGTGCTCTGTGCACTATGGCGCCACCTAGCTGGAGCTGCGTAAGAAAAACCTTGAAACAAACTTTTGTTCCCTTGTTTTAGTCGTGCCTGACTCTCCGTGACCCCTTTCGGGGTTTTCTTGGCTAAGATACAGAAGTAGTCTGTCATTTCCTTCTCCAGCTCATTTTACAAATGAAGAAACTGAGGCAAATGGTGAAGTGACTTGTCCAGGATCAAGCTGGTAAGTGTCTGAGGCTGGATTTGAATTCGGCTCCTATTCCTGGAATAACCCTCTATCCAGTGCACCACATGTGCCCAGGTAGACTGTAAGCTCCTTGAGGTCTGGAACTATTTCTTTTTTGATTGTGTAGGCACAGTACTAGCACAAGGCCTGACACATAGTTGACATGACTTACTCGCTCTAGACAATGGCCAACTCAAGAACAGCTCCCTTTTATCTAGCACAATTCAGCCAGAGTGAGCGACCCACACAAACACGCACTCACTGTCCACACTCCCCACTTCACTCAGGAACTAGTGAGAGCCCTCTGATCACCACCAAGAGAGAGGCCCTCCCACTGTGCCTTAAATACGTTGGAGCCTTCCCACATTAGGAGCTGGGAGCAGCAGGATGCTCGGTGGCCACCCATTGCCTTGGGCCCAGCATTTTCAAAGTTAGCCAAGAGACAAGTATTTTCTTCTTGGGAAATCCTGAGGAAAGGTGAATCCTTTGAAAAGCTCTCCTGATGACAGCCACTCTGGGGGTGGGAGGGCAAGGAGGAAATGTATAAGAGAGCTGACCCAAGACAGAAGGAAGTAAACCTCCTAGACCAGGGGTGGGGAACATGTGGCCTTGTAGGTCCTTGTTGTGGCCTTTTGACTGAGTCCAAGTTTTACAGAGCAAATCCTTTTATGAAGGGGACTTGTTCTGGGAAGTCTGGATTCAGTCAAAGGGTGGCACTTGAGTACTTGGAGGGCCACATGTGGGTGGCCTCGAGGACACAGGTTCCCCCTTCCCAGCCTTGAAGAAGGCCTTGATCTGGACCTCCCTGTGACTTGATCAATGTGGAGAATTCCCTAGGGTAGAAACTCCCACCCCTGATGCAGAACTTAGTCCAAGAAAGTTGCTTAGGCCAATGTTGTTTAACATGCCCAAGACACTGGAACCTACACCTTCCTGAGGTCAAGGGCATCCCTCTATCCACCCTGACATGGTGCCTTGCCTCTTCACAACATCTGCTATTCATATACTATAAACACATATATGTATATTTGGAGGGAGGAAGGCAGGATGATTGGGGTTAAGTGACTTGCCCAAGGTCACACAGCTAGTACATGTGTCAAGTATCTGAGGCTGAATTTGAACTCAGGTCCTCCTGACTCCAGGGCTGGTGCTCTACTCACTGTGCCCCCTAGCTGCCCCTATACTATATGTTTAGGGGAGCCAGGAAGACCGAGATTCAAATATTGCCTCAGAAACTCACTAGCTGCGTGACTCTGGGTAAGTCACTTAACATCTCTGAGCCTCACTGTTCTCATCTGTAAAATGGGGATAATTCCCAGGCTGAAGGAAGGTTCATATAAGCTCTTTCCAAACTATAGAGTGCTATCCAATGTGAACTTGTATCATTATTCCTCCAATATATCTGTGATTTATTGTTTCAGGAGTTCCTTCAGACAATTGTCATTACTTATTAGTCATGCTACTTTAAAATTTTTCATTCATAATCATTGCCTTGTTGGTTCCTCCCACCAAAACTCAAGGTAGTAAGACTAAAGGTATTGGCTCCATTTCACAGATGCGGAAACTGAGGCACAGAGAAGTTAAAAGACTTGCCTAAGTTTGCACAACTAAGTTTGTTCATAGCTGAGACCAGAGTCTGGTATGCTCACTGCTACCTCTGTGCCCATTGAGCTGATGCAGCCCATAAAGTTGTACAGACTCTGGTCCTCACCTCAAGCCATGCTGCAATGGGGTGGCAGTCTGGTAGCCACCATTGCCAACCAGTTGCATGGGGCCATGCTGGGCCATGTGGGCAGTAGTAGAGTGTTAGGTTTGCAGGGTAGAGGGATGGCTGCTGAAGTGCCATCCCCTGACAGTGGCAAGGGCTGAAGATCCCAAAGGTCCAGCACATAGAGGGAAGAGGGAGAGGAGACAGGTCGCATTGGTTTAGCCATGGACTATCCCTTTCCATTTCCTGTTTCCAGGTACCTACTTCATTTCAGAGTTCTTTTACTTCTCTGCAGTTACAGCAAGTTGTGTTGAACATAGATTAGAATTTAATATTTAAAGAGCTGAGATAGAAAGGAAACTCCGGAGTCACTGGCCTGAAAGCAAAGGTCCATCCTGGAACGTGCCAAGATGCTGAGCAGGGCCGAGATGAGGCAGCTCGTTCAGGGCAGCACAGCTAGGTAGAGAGGCCTGCCAGCCACAGTGCAGAGGTCTGCTTGGCCAGGGGCTGTTCAGACCTACCCAAGTGTCAAGGGAGGCGGAGTCTTTAAATGGTTGTGAGGGTACATGGTGATGCAGAGGACAGCACACAGGTCTTGGCAGCAGGCAGCCCTGGGTTCAAGCCCTGCCTCTCACAGGCACTGGCTGTATGGCCATGGGCAACTCTCTGGGCCTTAGTTTCCTCATCTGTCAAATTGGGAAGGGGAAAATAGTGCATATATTAACTTCCTTCCAGGGTTGAGAGGAGGAATCTGCTAGATAGTAGATGAGGAAGCAGCTCTTTGTAAATGAGGAGGCATAATATGATTTTATTATCTTTTATCATAAGATTAATTACAAGAACTAGTACTTTACTGCCTACAGGCCAGTATTTCTCAATCTAGGAGGTGGGAGCCCTGGAAATTGATTGATTTTTCTTTCCCTCTTCCCTTTTTGCATCTCTCAGGGCTCTTGTTCCAGGTCTCCTCATTCTGCATTCAGGCCATTTCCTCCCTTCTTTTTCCCTAGCAACAGTCGGCCTGTCTGCTCTATTCCCATAGGGCCTTGGTTTTAGCTAGACAGCACACGGGAAAGGAAGGTCTGGGCCAATTCATGCTAAAAATGTAAGCAATCGATGCTACCTTAATATGCCGTCCTTTCCAGGGAGGTTTGCATGGGAATGACGCATACCGGGACAATGCCTTGGCCTCACCAGACAGTCAGGATGATCGAACTTTCTCTCACCGTGACTGGGCAATGAGAGTCCCTTGGAGGCAGGGGAGTCTTCCAATGCCCACCTGATTCATTCTGGTAGTTGCACCAAGTTTTACTGAACCTAAATTAGAATTTAATATTTAAAGACTTGAGTGGGACTAAGGACCAAAGAGTCATCACATCAAATGAAAAGCAAACTCTGAAACTCAATGAAATGATAAACAGAACCTGGTCCTGGCAAGAGGATGGAAGTATACGTAATGTAAGGTTGCCTGTTTTCACCTCCTCCTCCCCATCTCCACTTCTCCTTCCTTCTCCCTAGTCTTAGCCTTAGAGGAAGATCAGCAAAGCCCAGGGGAGTCATTGAGAACTTCCTATAAAGAACACAAAGAGAGGTATTCTAATTGCCATCTCCTCAAGACTGTAGAGTTCTTGTTTGGAAGGTGATGTGAGTGGGGCTTCAGGGTTAGGGAGTTGGGGGGTGTGCTGTGGCAGAGAGGTAGATAAGGTTGGGTTTATCCCAGTGGCTTTAAGAGGATCACAGGAAGAAAACATTCTGGAACAGTGGGAGAGATTTATTGCCCACCATCAAGTTCTATGCTCTGCTAGCTAAGGCAGGAAACACACTCAGCAGGACTGACAAGATCAGCATAAATCTGAGACCTATGATACTGGCTGCTCCATACTCCCACACTTAGAGTCATGTTTTCTGATGAACTAAAGAGCTGGTCCACTGTTTTCATTTTGCTTGCTCTTTATTTCATTTTGCCATTATAACTATCCATGCCAACATATAAGTTAATTACCAAGACACAAATTGAGCTGCATACGCGTCACCTGATTTCTAGAGCAAATATTCTTACACTGGTACATCTGCTATTTATACTTTCAATATTGAGAAGTTGACTTGAAGAATGTCTTTAAAAGATCAACTTTTACAATGACTTTTTGTAAAAACCTTCTACAGACAGCTTTAAGCAAAGAATTTTATCTAAATATTTTGGTGAGCTTAAAATAGGAAGAGATGAGGATTTCTACTACCTAAACGATAAAGCTAATTAGTTCTAAATCACTTCACCACTCTGTGCCTCTGCATACTCATCTTGAAAATGGGGAGAACACTTGCAGAACCCACCTGGGGTGGTTGTACTGATCGTGTAAGTTATTGGATACAAAGTACCTGGGAAACTTTCAAGTGCCACAAAATGGCAGCTGGTGATCCTGCCACCACTACGACCACCGTCACACATAGAATTCTTATGAGGTTTTCACTATGAAAACGTTGCAACTCTAGAAAGACAATGAATGTGTAGTCACTGGGCAGCTCACGGTTTTGCTCCACGAGGGCCTGTGCCAGACTTGTGGAAGGAATGGGGAAAGAACTTCGCCTGGAAATACTTCTGGAGAGCAAGACAAGGAGTAGTGTGTTCCAAATTCGAACTGATTTTTGAATGAGCAACGCTCTTGTCAATACATCTATCAGCAAGTACTGTATTTTCAAGCCCCTGGGAGTTACCAGGCACCATCTAGGGTGCTGGGCACACAGAGGCAAACATGAAACCATCCCTGCCCTTGAGGAGGCCACACATATGAATGTGGTGGTTGCCCTTCATGCTCGAAGAGGACCAATGACATCACTGTTGGGGTCAAGGTGCAGTGTGTCCAAGTATGGCTGATCAGACCAATATGAGCTTGAAAGTTCTAGCCCAGGGCAGGTACAAATAGTCTATTTGAATATTTGAGATGGAAATGTTTCTAAATTTGCTCCTCCCATGTTTCCTTTGTGCTGCTGCAATTCTCCTTTGTTCATAGAGCATAGCGCCTTCTTTGATGAGGGCATGCCATGCAGGGTGGTCCTTTGCCAGGGTCTCCCATGTCACACAATCAATTCCAAAGTTCTTCAGAGAGACCTTGAGAGTATCCTTGCATGGCTTCTTCTTCTGACATGAGCACTTGCCTTGGGTGAATTCTCCACAAAATAGTCTTTTAGGCAAGCGTACATTTGGCATCCAAATAACACAGTCAGCCCATTGGAGTTGCACTCTCTTCAGTAGAGTTTGAATGCCTGGCACTTTAGCTCAAGAAAGGACCTCAGTGTCCTGCATGTATTTAGGTATATACAGAACATATATGGAGGAGATACTAGGAAGGGGGAGGGGGACAGAAGAGGGGAGGTCCTAGTTCATGGAAGGGCCAGGAAAGGATGCATTCAGATGTGCTTGAAGGAAACCAGGGATTCCTTAAGGCAGGGATAGAGAGAGGGGGCACTCAGTGCAAAGGCACAGGGATGGGAATTTGGCACAGGAGAAACAGTCAGTCAATAAGCCTTTATCAAGCACCTACTATATACCAGGTACTGTGCTAAGCATTGTAGATACAAAGAGAAGCAAAAGATAATCCCTGCCTTCAAGGTGCTCACAGTCCAATGGGGGAGGCAATTTGCAAACAATTATGTTCAAACAGAATATAGACAGTAGAAAAGGGAAATAATCAATAGAGGGAAGGTACTTGAATTAAGAGGGATCAGGAAAGACTTTCTTTAGAAGGTGAGATTTTAGTTGGGACTTGAAGGAGAGGAGAAAATGGATGTGAAAGGTGTTGCAGGGGAAGAAATGGCAAAATTTGGGGACTGATGGGATATGCATAGAGTGAAAGGAAAGAATCCCAAGTCCAAGGCTGAAGGCCAGCTTGGGTGATTGGAAAGAGAGTGGCACTCCAGATAGAAACAGGAAAGTTCTGAAGACAAGGAGATTGGCGGGGGGAACACAAATAAGTTGTCTTTGGGACATGAATTTTAGATACCTATGAGATATACATTCAAAATATCTAATGAACAGCTGGGACTGGAGTCAGGAGAGGAACTAGGACTGGGGAAATAGATCTGAGAATCATCAGCATGGAGATGATCATGGAATCCATGGAAACTGATAAGGTCACCAGAAGCAAGTGTAGAAAGAACATAGAAAAGGGCCCAGGAAAGAACCTTGGAGGACATTACTTATAGTTAGGGAGCAGGTGACATGGATGATGATCCCTCAAAAGAGATGAGTACTGGTCAGGTACAAGAAAAAGCAGGAGAGGGCAGTGGCACCAAGACCCAGAGAGAAGAGAATATCCAGGAGGAGAAGGTAGTCTGCACAGACATCAACGGGGATGAGGACTGAGATAAGGCCATCGGATTGGCACCTAGGAGATCCCTGGTGACTTTGGAGAGAGCAGTTTCAGCAGAGTGACAGAGTTGGAAAGACCGACTGCGGACAATTTAGGAAAAGTGACAAAAGTAGATAGCTTTTTCAAGTGTTCAGCTGAAAAAGAGACTTAGGAACGCTTGCTAGTGGAAATAGTAAGATCTTGGGTCAGTTTTTCAAGGATGCCTATTTGAACCCCAGGGCAGGATGGAATGATAGTGGGGACTATCTGTTGGGACCAGCTTGGAGGAGATGGGATAAAGCATGCACACAGTGCACTTGGCCTTTTTGAGGGGAAGGGACACCTCTTCAGCAGAGAGTGTAATCAAGGAAGAGTGAGTAGAGGATGAAACCAAAGTCTTCAAAGATGTAGATAAATGGGAAAAGGGAGCTCAATAAATTATGAGACAAAGATCTCAGCTGAGCAAGTTGGAAGGATAGGACAGCATAGGAGAGTTAAGAAGAGAAGAGAGAGCATGGAACAGTCTTAGAGGGGAGCAAAACAGGGAATCTCTCCTTGACTGTTTTGCTAGAGTGAAGGCCCAGTGGAGACTGGATGACAGAAACTCGTAGAGATCTGCAGCATCCAGGTAACATTACTTCCCTGGACTCTGTTGGGCAGAACTGAAGCAGGAGCAAAGGAAGGGATGGTGAGAGGAGTCCAGGCTTGGCATTTGGAGAGAATTGAGCAACAGTATGATAAGTCAACAAGGAATGGAAGAGCTGCGTGAAGAGTGAAACTGGTTCCCTAAGGGGCCAAGATTGGAGAGGGAGAGCTGAGTGAGCCAGAGCAGGATGGTGGTGGTGGTTTTCCTTCCTGTTGGAAGAGGACCAAAATGACATCATGATGTTGGAGTCAAGGTTCAGTGTGGTCATCTGTGGCTGATGAGACTTATCTGAGCTTGGAAGGCTCTACCACAACTCAGGCACATATGAACATTTGGATACTGAGGGACAGAGAGACTGGAGGTTGTAGTGAAGACAAAGAATCGGGGTGGAAGCAGCGAGGCACAGAGATGCAATGCTAGATTGCAGCCACATCGAAGGATTCCAGAGTTCTTCATCTTGGTCGTAAACCACATTTAGATGTGAACCCTCAGAGTCCTAGCCATCAAGGATCCTTATGCCTCCAATCCATTTGGAGGTGAAGGTTATTTATCCAGCTTAAAGTTCAGCAGATTTTTCCCTGCACATTCCACAGCCTTCACTTTCTCCACACCCTGAAGGCTGAAGAAGGTGAGACTTCTGAGCTCTTTGGAAAGGGTCACCTCCAAGCTTCTTGGTGTCTAATCTCCAGCTCACCGGCAGCGAACGTTGAGTGCATCTCCAATGCCACTGAGGTGCTTCTAAGGAAGGAAGATTAAGAAGATTGGGGGGAGAGAATCTTACAGTGAAAAATCCATAGAGAGATTCCAGATCTCATCACTTATGGTATCTAATTAACAAGAAACTCCATGAAAACTTGCAACTGGTTCCAGAAAAGGGCCAGTATAACAGAGGGCCCCAAACACTTTAATTCTCTTCCATTATATTAAGATGAATTGCCTTAACTAATAATACCATTGACCAGGAAAGAAGATGACCATTAAGAGAAAGTAATAATGCAACTTTGTCTGGACATTCCTTATAGTAGCCACATTAAGTAGGGTTTGATACATTATGTTCAGGAAATTTGTGCCAAATGAAACCTATTATTTTCAGCACTGTATAAGGGATACCTCATCATCCTCTTCAACTTTTCGGGTGCTTCTGAGGCCATTAGCCACAGCCTCTTCGTGTGCTCCACAACTCATCCTTCCCAGGCTTGATTCCCACAGCATCTCATCTGGTGGCTATGGATCAGACAACTTCCCACCAGTTGCTTGTGCGAATTGGGCTCTATTGCTATCAGAACCCAGATGGACCCTGGGTAATGTTAACTCTTCTCACATTTAATTACCATATACTCTACAAAGCCAAGACCTAAGTGTACTTAATTCAGTTGAGACTTGCACTGTCTCCAAGTCCTTTCAGAATGAGCATCATTGAGTCAAATTGAAGAAGGTCAGCGCCAAGCTCTCATCTTTCCTGCACCGCCCTCTCCCATGCTCCACTTTCTTATGTGGACTCGGGTCTTTCTAACTTTAAGCTCAATGCTTTGAGAGAGTGAGAGATAAAATGAAAGAATGCATGTGAAGGAACATCAGGACCCTGGAGCCCTGGTAGTTTGAGGAGATAATCTGATAGAGAAAGCTGGAGTTTGAGAGTCCAGCACGTTCACCTGGACACCAGGTGAGGGATGGGTTGTGTGCTGTGTCATGGGGCCTCTAGGTTCTAGGGCCCCATTCTCCACACATCCCCAGTGCTCCAGTAGTAATGGGAGTCTGGTCAGACCCTCTGCTGAGCAGCCCGTCTGAATGGCACCTTTCTGGGTTCCCCATGGCCCATTCATGGTATACCTGGTGGGGCCAGAGTAGATCAAGATCCTAGAGGATAGATGAACATGAAGGCCAATGCAGGGGAGGGCCTCTTATAAGGAAGAGGGGCCCAGACAGAAGAGCGGGGAGCCAAATGTGGCCCCAGAGAGCCTTGCACCTCCAACTAGTCAATGATGCTAGCCCGCTACCCACTGCTGTTGCTTAAGATTCTGTATTAATGATTAGGCTGCAGAAATCAATCCCTTTGGGAAGTAACCAAGTTTCCAAGGCAAAGCTAACTTCTTTAGCCTGTTCCTGTGTATTCAATAAGTAGGCCCCTTGATGGTTTGATAATAACCCACGTTTCACCCAGCAATTTACCCAAAGCAGGCATCTGGGGAGTTAGCTTCATTCAAGTGGATAGAAGGCCAATAGAAATAGCAAGTGGTGTTCTTCCTCCTTCCATTCGCACAGTTAGCAAAGGTCTTTCTTAAGTGTTTAAACAACAAAGCTTTTCGAGCTGGCAGGATTACTCGATGACCAGGTAAATTTGATTCCCCCATAGGTTACATGAGGGGTTCTCTGCAATGATTGAAGTCTCCAATTGCTTTCATACACACTGGCTCAAGCTCCAGAGAGCAGAGCTTCATTCCTCCCTCCCTTCCGCCCATCTAATTTCCCTGAAAATGAGAAGTTTGCATGTACGCTCACAGAATAGAATTCGCTGGTTTCTGCCCACTTGCAAACCCAATTCTGGTTTGGGTTCATAGGCTTCAGAGTATGATCAGAACTCATGAGTCACTCTCCCTTTTCTCTGTCTACCTGCTTGTGGCAAACATCAGCAGATCTTCCACATCATTTGCAACTCCTTTGGCTAACTTTGGCACATCATACTCTCTGCTCCTTGCTTTGCTGCCAGACTTGTTCGTTCACTCCTTTGTTTATGCAACCAGCATTTATTAGACCCCTACTATGTACCAAGCACTGTGCTGGGTGCTGGGGATATAAACTTGGAAACCAGAATGATCCCTACCCTCATGGAACTGACATTCTACTGAGGGAGGGGATGACACATACAGATTCATATATACAAAGTAAATGAAAAATAACTGCAGGGGGCTAACGACTGGGAGGGGGTAGGAGCTCATAAACCAGAGATGCCAAACTCTGAAGCCTTTGCAAAGCTCCTGGTGAGGCCAAACCAGATTAAAATGTAATTGGGAAATGTTTAAAAATAAATAAAAATAAGACAAAGCAAAGATAATGTTAACTTGTGGTTTTCTAAGTCACTATGTGGCATCAGGGGTCTGTTTCTACTTGAGTTTGACACTAGTGATGTACATCATGACGCTTGAGATGAGTCATGAAGGAATGTAGAGATTCTCAGGTGAAGGAGAGAAGGTATGGGGCACTGTCTGTGCAAAGGAACAGAGTTGGGAGACGGAATGTTGTTAGATCATAGAATGCATGTAGGGCTGTGATGGGCAATAAGCCTGGAAAGAGACTAGAACCAGACTATGAAGCACATGAAATGCCAACTAGAGTCATTTAGATTGTATCCTGGAGGCAACAAGGAGCCAGTGGAGCAAAAAGGCTGCATAGTCGGGTGGCTAGTCAAGTGCCCTAGCCCCTCCAATGGGTGTTTCCCTCCCAGCCCCAGCTTGGCAGCCTTGGCACTTTTCTACTGAGGTTCCCCGGGTTAGGGCTGACCATAAAAGGGTCTCACAATCTCCAGATAAGCTGCGTTACTGAGCTTTCTTTCACTGCCTATTGGGATTCTCCTGCTTCTTTCTAGGTTGGGCTTTGATGAGTATAGCAAATCTATTGCTGCTGAGATGCTGTATGTAGAAAGATGAAGAAACTCAGGAAAGGCAAGACTAACATGACTTCCTCTAATCTTCCTAGAAATTAGGCTAGTCTGCCCCCAAAAGGAGGCTGCAGGCAAGGCAAAGTTTTTGTGCCAACTCTGAGGACGCTGAGGCCTCCTGCCCAAGTGCCAAGCAGAAGGGCCACTTGGTGGGGAGGGGAGGGGCATTTCAGTGACAGCTGCACAACCAAGATGATTGGCTGGAGGCAGCTCTCAGACACTTCAGTTGTAGTTTTCATATGTTAATTTTCTTGGAGGCCAACCTGAAATTAGTGCAAACATCTGTAAACAAACAAACAAACAAAAAAGAAATCTGAAAGCTGTAAGCTGAGAATCCCGAGAGTGTAGTCCTTTGGGAGGCAGATCTCATTCTCCTCCCTTGTATGCCATACCATCACAAGCAATTTTAGGCGCTTCCTATGTATCCAGCATTGTACAAAGCATTGGGGTAGAAAAGAAAGGCCAAAACGCGATCCCTGCCTTCAAGGAGCTCACCTTCTAAGGAGGGAGACAGCATTTAAATAAGTACGTGTATCCAAGAACCATACCACACAAATGCAAGGTAATCTCTAGGGGAAGCCGAAGGGCAAGGGGGAAGTAGGTGGAAGACCACCTGTCAGAGAAGCCAGGGAAGTCAGGAGGCAGAAGTACAGGAAGAACATTCTAGATATGGATAACAGCCAATAAAAAGGCATGTGAAGAGAGGATGGCCAATGACCACTGGACTGGCTATTTGAGGAATTAGAAAGAAAACTCGGCAAAGGAGACTCAAGATGAAGGATCAAAATATTCAGAGGGAAAAGAAAAACAAACTTGAGATATGGGAAACAGGCTGGATTTTCATTCCCCCAAAGGTGCCATTCCATTCTTAGCTCATGAATATACTTTTGAGCGCTTCCCAATAGATGAAACCACAAACTCATTACTTTTTAATATCAAGCTATGAGTCTGAAACCGAGGGATGAAGAGCTGTTGTCTTTGTTTGGAGCTCACCCCCACACCCTGACTCCTAGGAGAAGGTTCTTGCATAATGCCAAAGACAGTGGAATTGATCTGAGTCTGTCAGTCAGAAGGCAGAAGGGGAACTAGAAAGTGCTGAATTTAGCATCTGCTGCATCAAGGTGGGGACTCAGCTGAGGTTCATCTGAAGACAGCAAGGGTGGGGTTGCAGGGATACTGTTGCAAAGCCCATTAGGAAACCGCACTCTAATTATGGGGTGTTGCATAGGTCCACAGATTGGGGCCTTGGAATACCATTTTGGTGGGTTTGATTTTTGATATTGTCAAAGCTGCCGTAGTTGTATTCTATGAGGATTCCTGGGATGGGGATGAGCTCAGAGAGGGGACTTGCAGGTCAGGGGTAGGAGGGTGGGTGAGGGAAGGGCTCTAGATTTGGAGTCAGAGGATTTGTTTCAAATCCCAACTCCACTATCTGTGTGACCTTGGCCAAGCCACTCATCCATTCCAGGCTTCAGTTTCTTTACCTGCAAAATGAGGAGCCTGGCCTAGATGACCTTGGATGCTCCTTCCAGGTCATATCTGTCATCTTGTGCTATTCTTTGATCTTCTGCTTATCCCAGGTCTCTGCCTATTACTAATGGCCAGCTCTGCAGCTATTTGACTGACAAAAAAAAGTTAAGGCCAACTTCAGTTGTCTTAGCTTTGGAGACTATTACAATAGTGTCCCAAGTGGTCCTACTGCCCACTCCATCTTCCACAGAACACTCAAAAGGATTTGTCATGGACAAGTCTGACCCTTTCATTCCCGTTCTCAAGAAGCTCCAGGGGCTCCCTACTGCCTTTTGGATAAAATGACTTTGTTTGGTATTCAAAGACCGCCACAACCAGGCTCCAGTCTATCTTTCCAAGGATCACTGCATGTTCATCTCCTTCAGACTCTATACATGGCAACGCAAATGGCATGCTTGCTGTTTCCTGGATACTGTATTCCATCCATTTCCAGACTCAGTGCCTTTATCCAGGCTGTGCCCCATGCCTGGAATGCCCTCTACCCAATATCACTTTGTGTTCAATTTGTATATGTTTCATACTTATTTCAGTACATGTCATTCCTCCTGACTAGAATAGAATGCAAACCCCTGGAGGGAGGGACTGTGTGTTTGTATTTGTATCCTCAGCCCAGATAGCATACTACTTGACAAATCTCTGAAAATTAATCCTTCATCACCGTGATCTGAAGAATAACAGTGGCTGAAAATTGCAGGGAGGTGGTTTTGAGCTCAATAAAAGGCTGTTTTTCTCCCATTTAGAGCTACTTCCCAAATGAAATGGACTGCCCTAGCTGAATGACTAGAGGGCATTCTTGAATGGGATGGATGACTGGACCAAATGACTTCCAAGGTCTCTTTCAGCTCTGGGAAAGTTTAACAAAGTGAACTGAAAAGGAAAGAGCAGCCATGAAACTCTTAGAAACACACAGAAGAGAGCAAAAGGCAACCCAGGAGACGGACAAAAAGTCGGCACAATCACGTTCAATCATACATCTGTAACCCTGTTTCTGTCCACACGTCGGCTGCTTTGGAGCAGGTCAAACAACATGGTGTAGTTGGCTCCTGTACTTGTCCATGGCTGTGAGGGTCATAGTCTGTAATTCAAAAGTTGCTTTCAATTATCTCTCTAGATATTCTCTCTCCATATGTATCTCTGAAATCTCTCTGCAGTAAACTGAAGTAAGCCCCTTATTCAGATATACAGCATTTTCTCAGCAATATAGAGCCACATCTCCTGCCATACTTGGCATAAGGAATTCCCTCCACAAAATCCCCTTTGGCTTGGGAGATAGAAGGGTTACATTCACTTGTTAAAAAACAAGTGAATCTCTACAGAATATAAAGACACAGTTTCATATACAATCTTCTTTTTCTGTTTCTTTTTTTGTATATGGAAAATCCATGTTTGTTGATGCTTGTCAAACTTATAATTAAAAAAGAAAATTTGAAAACTATTTCTGAACTTCTATTTCTTTAGAAAATTCCTTTAATTTGGAGTCAGAGGACCAGAGTTCAAATTACAATTCCATCGCTTACTACTAGGAGGATCCTGGGCAAGTCACTTGGCCTGTCTTGGCCTCTGCTCCCTATAAAAAGAGCGGGCTGGGCAAGACGACCTCAAAGGCCCTGTACAGCTCAAAGTCTACAATTATGGACTCTAGAACATGCATAGTCATGCTATTTTCATGCTGAAAAATCTTCATTGGCTCCCTATTGCCAGCAGAACAAAGTTCAAACTCCTCTGCCTGGCATTCAAGACCCTCAAGAGTCTGGTTCCATCCTGCCTTCTCAGCCTTGCTGTCCTTTAGGTACCTACCAAATTTGGCCACCCTCTTTTTGAGGAGATGCTAAGGGCTTTCTTTTCTTTGTGACTTTGCTTCCATAATCCTTCCATATATCTAGAATGACTACAATAACGTAAGCAGAAAGAACAATAAAATGGATCTGAACACTTTCTTCCTTTCACCCACCAAAGGGTGGGAGACAATGGATATGGAACATTGCATATCCTGTTAGACAAAGTCAGACCCAGTTAATATCTTGGTAAGGTTTGCTGGACTGTATCTTTAAAACAATCACAAAAAAATGAAGGTGTTGAGTATTGAAGGTGGGGTGGGGGAATTATCAACAAAACTTTTTCTTTCTAATGGAGTGAGTTTTCTTGGGGATTCATTTTCAGGTTCAGTTGGACTGGATGGTTTCTTCTAGCTCTTAGATTATGTGACTCTCCTGAGTGAGGAAGCTCCCTGTGACAGTTACATAAATATTTCTTTGGATGTCACAGGAAGCAAGAAAGCCAGGCCCTGTGCCCTTGAGGTTACAAATCATTTGTTTAAAAATAACCCCTTTTCCATTGTAATGGTAGCCTGTCTGCTTAGACTAACATTCTCAAAATTCTCCAATGGCCCTGTGTTCACATCAGTAAGAATATTCATTACCATAATCCAGGCAATGGTCAATTTCTGCCTGCCCATCCTATACCACTGCGGCCTAGACTCTCCCCCAAATGGGCCACAAGAGGTCCTCCCAATGTGCTTCTCGCCACCCAGTCCAACACCATGTGGCTAACCCATATTCTCTGCTCAGATGTCCATGTAGTGACACTGCTTACACCACTTCTCTTTGGAAAATCCTTGTTGGTATATTGTTACAGCCAGCTCCATCCTACCCTCTCTGGCCTTTTGAGGGATCTTTAATGTCGATGTTTTGGAGACTGTAGCATCCTATGCCTCACAACTAGACAAGAGCCACAGAACAACCCAGTAAGTGTTTAATACAAATTTACTGACTGATGTTACCGCTTAAAACAAAGCCCCATATTTTAGCTACCATTAGCAAATTCCAGAGAAACTGTTGGTCAAACCACAGGGCGATGAATTCAGAGGTCCAGTGATAACTGATGAGGTCTCCTGATTAAAAAGCATGCCATAGACTTGGGACGCAGAACAGGCTTTGGAACCAGGAAGACCTGGGTGTTCTTGCTGCCGACCTTTCTTAGCTGGGGGCACCTGGGTAAGTGATTTTATCCCTCCAAGCTTTAGAGGCCTCCTCTCTAAAGTGGAGTTGTTGTGAGGCTCAAATGAGACCATGTCTGAAAAGTATTTTGCTGACCTTCAAATTCTATATAAACATCAGCTATTATTTAAGAATAAAGGAGTAAAGAACAAAAACCAAAAGACCTCAAACCAAGTCCCTCTTCTGCCCTGAGGTTTTTGTGCTGTTGTAGCGTTCAGGGACTGGTTCTAATGAACTTGGAGGCAAATCAGAAAACCTTGTCGATGTGAAAAGCAGCCAGCCCAGTGCCGTGCTTGAACAAAGGCTAGGCCCCGGGATAGCGCCAAGCCTTAGGTCTTGTCTAAATGAAAAATTCTCACAGGCTGGGGAATGGAGGTAGTAAAGCAATTAGGGTTGGGATGTGGCAAGTAATTGCTCTTCTGTTTGGTCTTGCTGGCTTTCTCTTAACAAGGAATGTGTGTGTGTGTGTGTGTGTGTAGAGGGAGAGAGAAGGGGGCAGGAAGGCAGAGAGGAAGGGAGGGAGAAGGAGAGAGGGAGAGAGAGACAGAGAGAGAGAGAGAGAGAGAGAGAGAGAGAGAGAGAGAGAGTGCTAAAGTCTAATTGGTTAGAAGTTTGGATTTCTAGCTTTGCCTATAAGGCAAAATGAATTCAAGAGATGTTGCAACATTTAGATTCCTATAAAATAAAGAGAGTTGAAACCTAAAATTTCAATCTCATTTGGTGCTTAGAGATCAGATTAACACAAAATATCCTTTTTAGATGACACAGGCAAAACAGGAGAAATTGTGAGTAATTGGTTCCTTTTCCCAAGTACCCAAGGAACTGGGCTTTGACATTTGAGATTTCCTTACTTTCACCAGAAAAGCAAAGATGAAAAGCATTACCGAAATGTAAAAAAAACAACTGTTCAGTAAGAAACAAATCTATTCAATTCTGCAAATCTTCATTAAGATCTCCCTCTGCCAGCCCCACCCCATTCCCACCATGTGGGACACAAAGACAAAATCCCAACGGTCCCTGCCATTGGGGAGCTCACTTTCTACTGAGGATACACAAAGTGTAGGCAAATATATAAAGTGAAAGTCATTTCCAGAGGAAGAGAGTGCTTATAACCAGCAAAGGGTGGGGGTGGAAGGGGGCATCCTAAGTGCTTGGACTGGCCAGGATCGAACACAAATGCTTAGTAGGGAGTTAAAATCTAGGCAAGGAGATAATAAGGGTACAGAGCTGCCACTAATGAGTTCAAGCAACCAGGCTTGAATGAACGATCTCCTGAGGCAGAGAAATAACTGGCAGAATTATTTGAAAGAGGAAAGGGGCCCAAAGACCAGACAAGGGGAAATGTTGCCCTGACTTTCTGAAAAGCAAAGAGGATGGAGTTTACAAAATGTAGGCCAATAATAGGCTTGACTTCAATCCCTGGCAAAATAGAAGAACATATTATTAAAGGGTTGGTTTGGAAACTTCTTGAGAGGGAAGCCACGTTCAGCAAGGGCTGATCCAGCCTAAAAGAGTGGCCTGTCAGGATGAAGTTAGGATGCCAGTGGGTAAGGAGAAGCACCTGCCCACTCTGGGTCCTAGGCATGGGCACTGAGAGCAGCCCCTGGGAGTGGCTGCCTCTCCTCCTCCCCACCCCATCTCCCTTTGGAGAGCCTGTACAAGCATCCTGCAGTAATTCACATAATATGTCCAGTGGCCCAGGGGAGAATTGGTCATTAGAAGTGGTTCTGAGGAATTTATAACTCCTAAATCTACCTCCCCTAGAATACAAGGAGTCAAGCCTTTCAGCCAGGAAGGCACTTCCAAAAATACCAGCTTTGGGACTGGGGGTCCCACAATTCATTTCTCTTTCTCACTGCCAATCAAACAGTGTTATGTTCCTCCTGGAGACCATGAAACCCCAACTGGACAAACAGAACAGTGCTGCTTGGAATCTAAAGTAACCTAGAGATTCCAGGGCTTTTACTGTCTGGAAGACAAATCATACACTCTGTCTTCTTCTACTAAGCGCCCCCAGCCTGTGGGCAATCGGAGTCCCTGAAGGTCCATGTAAATGGATCCTTTTCATGTTGCTTGGATTTGA